>NW_004086159.1:0-62697 GCF_000220395.1 Ichthyophthirius multifiliis
CATACATTATACGAAGTTACCCCAACCCCAACCCCAACCCCAACCCCAACCCCAACCCCAACCCCAACCCCAACCCCAACCCCAACCCCAACCTAAATACAAACCCCAAATCAAACTCCTATATAAACCAAAACCCGATATCAACCATACATTCATATATAATTACAATTATCAAATTTTTATTATAATTATTTTTAATTAAGTTTTAATCTATATTTTTTAATTAATTATATAATATTTTTTGTTAAATTAATTTATTAATATCTTTTTTTAAAATTTAATTTTATAATGAATATTTTATTTTTTTCATTAATATTATTTAAATTTAATTTATATAAATATATGTTCTGATCTAAAATTTAATATAAAAATTTTAATATTTATAAATGCAAAAAATCAATTAATTATATTTTATTTAAAAATATATAAATTTTTTATTAAAAACAAATTTTATTTTTAAAAATATAATTAATAAAAGAAATTTTATTATTTATAATTTAAATATTTTTTATTTAAAGTTTCTTATTTTAAACATTTTTTTTTATATAAATAAAAATACTGTGTATTTTTGTTTATTCATAAACAAAAAATATACAAACAAAAATAAATATAAATTAAAATATAAAAAATATAATCAATTTTATTATTATAATTATTTATTAAAAAATCCATTATTAATTTATCTTAATTCTTTTATGTTACCACATTCTATAATATTCCCATTATCCAAAACAACGATTCTATCAAATTTATCAATATTTTCAAGTCTATGTGTTATTACAATTAAAGTTTTATTTTCTGATAGTTTAAATAGTTAATCATGTATTTCTTAGTCTGTTTAAGGATCCATATTTGATGTAGCCTCATCTAAGCATATAATATCAGTATCTCTTAAAACAATTCTTAAAAAATTAATAATTTATTTTTATCCATTAGATAAATTCTTACCTCCATCTTCGATAACAAAATTTAAATCATTACCTACTTATTCATTATCTTCTTGATTTTACTTTTATTAATCTTATCTATTAATCCTTAAATTAGTTGAATCCATTTTTTGTTGAATCTCTTCTTTTAATAAAGATCCACTAGGGTCTAAATTATCCTTTAAAGTGTTATTATAAAGGAAGCCAAATTAGGGAATAATAGACATTTTTTATCTTAGATCTTTCAATGAAAAAAGTTTTATGTTTTTGTTTTCAATAAAAACATTTCCAAATTAAAACGGATAAAGACCGAAAATTATATTCAGAATAGAAGTTTTACCAGAACCTGTTCTCCCACAAAAAGCTATTTTTTCTCCTTTTTTTATTTTTAAATTGATATTTTTTAAAGCAAAATGGACATCTTTTGAATCTTTATTAAAATTTTCGACATTAATAATATCATCATAAGTAATATATAAATCTTTAAATATAATACTATAATTTTCTTGTTTTTCTTCATCACTTAATTCCTCAATCAAATTATCATTATTTTAATTGGTTTCATTTACTTTTTCTGTTTTATTTTTAAAATATTAAACTATCCTTTCCGCACTAATAAGGTTTTACTCTAAAGAAGCCTAAAAGTAAAGTAGCTCAGAAAATCCTCCAGAAAACAGTATAGAATATGCCAAACACATAGCAATTATATTATAATCAACACTTATATCGAAATAAATAATAACTAGACATGTTCCACAAACGAATATATAAATAATATTTGAAGTAATTAAAACTCTCACCAAAAGCCATAATTGCATAGCTCTAGTTACCAAAGTTGAATTAATATAATCTTCTAATTTTTAAAGATAATCCTTCATCATATAATTTTATTAATTAAAAGATCTTGTAATTATTAATCCGCTACAATTTTCATTAATTATAGTCATTAATTTTCCATTATTGACCTAACTTAATCTTTTTAATTCTCTGTTTGAAAATCTAAAAAGATAAAAGAAATAATACATAATACAAACACAAAAAACAAAAGGAATAGCTATCCATGGAAAGTTAATTAAAATACCCAAAGGATAAATAGAAACTAGAATTAATTGGTAAAAAAACTAATTGAATGTGAAAGGGATACCATCATCTATTTATTATATATCACTTGAAATTCTATTAATTATTCTTCCAGAAGGATTCATATCAAAAAAGCTCATTTTGCTAAAAATAATTTTTTTATTTAATTTTTAAAACATTCTAAAACTACTTATTAAATTAACTACTATAAATAACAAACTATTAAATAAATTAAAAATCAAATTTAATCCAATTAAAAAGAAAAAAATTCTACTGAAATCATTATCAAATAACTCATTCAATTTTTTAAAAAAGTAAGAATGATATTCTTTAGAAACATAGTCTTTAAGCCAAAAATCAATGAGCATTTAACTTGATTAACTTGCAATAAAGGATATTAAAAATATGAAAAATATAAAATAGTTCATTGATTTTAAGTATTGCCTAATTGTCAACCATTTAATTCCTCCTAATTCTATTTCTTCCTCATTTTAAAAGTTTTCATCTTCATCTTTTACCTCTTTATTTTACTAAATTTTTTGTTTTTCAAAAGATTTTATATCTTTGATGATTTAAATTTATTCATTATTATCATTATTTTTTTCCTCATTTTAATCATAACAGATAATTTTTTGTTGTTATTATTTTTCATATTATTATTTTTCTATTTCATTTTAAATACTATTAGTAATAAATTCTTCAATCAAATTTTAGTTTTGAACAATTTAAGCATTTTAAATGTATATAATTTAATTTATGAACTGCCTATCTTTTAGAATTCCGTAATGACTAGTAGCAAAAATCACAGTTTTTTTTAATTTTTTTATTAATAATCCAATTATTGCTTTTTAATATATTTTTTCAGCAACATGGGCATCTAAGCTGCTAAAAATATCATCAAATATATAAATATCTCTATTCGAATATATAGCCCTACAAATACAAATTCTTTATTTTTAACCTCCACTCAAATTATTTCCTCCCGAAGATAGTATTTTTTCGTCTTTTTTTGTGAAATAGCTAAAATCAATATGTAGATCACATACTTCAACACATTAATTATACCAATCTTGATCAAAATATTGTCCAAATAAAATATTTTCTTTTATTGTCTTAGCTTAAAGCCAATGGTTTTAAGACACATAAGCTAATGTTCCATTAATTTAAATTTTATAATTTAAATTTTATAGCTTTTCTTAATCTTAATTTTTTTAAAAAGATAAAAGCGAAGATTAATCATTTTTTCTTTTTTAGCTTTTTGAATCCATTTCATTTAAAATACAATTTAATAAAGCACTTTTTCCGCAACCAATTTATCCAATTACAATATTCAATGTATTTTAAAAAACAACTAAATTGTCTACATTTAAGATAAACTCATTATTATTATTAGTTAATTCATTTTCATTATTTTAGTTATTTAAAAGCTAATCTTTTATTTCTTCTTTTTTTTCAATACTAATTTCTAATTCTTAATTTTAATTCTCTTCTTTTTATTTTAAAAATCTATTTGGCCAAGTAAACTATAAATTATTAATTTAAACAGAAACTTTACTAAATTAAGTAGAAATAGAATTTTAATCATTTTCATAATTAAAGTTTACTCTATTATTATTATTTTCAAAAGTTATTATATTATTCATATTAATTTCCCTTTAATTCAAATATCTTTAAATTCTATCATAAGAGACTTTTATTTTAAAAAAAAATCCTAAAGCCCAGGGAATAATTGCTAACGGAAAAGTTAATTACCCGAAAAGCGCAATAATAGTAAATACATTAAAATCTTATAATTTATTGTCTCCTTTATTATTATATTATGTTAGCAAAATGCATAATATTATATAACTTATAGACCCCCAAAAAATATTAAATATACCTTATAGAATTTTCGCGAAAACAATAAATTTAAATTCTACTCCTCTTAATTAAAATATTTTTTTCTAAAAAATTTCTTCCCAACATAAATATTTAATACTTTTAATTCCTTCAATTACATCTTTGCTTACAGAAACTCGTGCATCTTTCGCTTCATATACTTTTCCATAGCAATACATACTAAATGTTGAAATTAACAAATTTAAGAAAAAAGCACCTAAAATAATGTATAGACCCAAAAACATTAAATTACCAACTTTATAATATAATATACTCAAAGTCATTGCTAATCTTAACAATGCAACTATAAATGTTAAAAAAATCCAAAAA
This sequence comes from Ichthyophthirius multifiliis, assembly GCF_000220395.1. Lineage (NCBI taxonomy): Eukaryota > Ciliophora > Oligohymenophorea > Hymenostomatida > Ichthyophthirius > Ichthyophthirius multifiliis. The sequence continues at coordinate 4,215 of NW_004086159.1, forward strand.
AAAGTAAGACATTCTCCTACATCGACAGTAATTAAATTATTAATATCAGGCAATTGGCTTTCTTACTCTTTTGATTACTTGCTTTTTTTTATTTCTTCTTCTTTTTCATTATTTTTTTCTTTTTTTTTACCTTATTAATTCTCTTTATTTTCGGAATCATTTGTAAATATCTAAGTTTTAAAAGATTTTTTAAAAAGAAGGTATTAAAGAGTTGCTTATATAGATTAACTCCATTTTTATTCCATCCAATCGAATTATGTATAAAGTATATTTTAAATAATATAACTAATAATCAAGCTAGCTATTAGTAAATTTATATATTTTTTTTCCCAATCTTATTTTAAAGCATCTGTTAATTTATCAAGTGTAAATACTTATAAAATATTTAAAAAAGCTTAAAGAATATTATATAATAATCCAACTATTAAAGGTTTAAATGTCATGTGAAAAGAAATTCTAAAAAGATTAAAATTTTAAGGGTTGGTAAAGTATTAATTATTATTTTAAATGTATTTTTCTACTTTTTTTATTACAAAGCAAACTTAACTACTTTTTGGTTAATAAGTTTATATGTCTGTATTTAATACCCTTTTTTAACCATTTAAATTTTTAATGTACATTATTAATTTAGTTAAATTAGAAAATATTAAATTTGGATTTTTTAGGTTCTCTTTTTCTTTAGGCAGAATTTCGTTTAAATTTAATTTTTTATTTGATATTAGATTTTATTTGTCGCTCATTTTTTAATTTTATTAGATTTTTAAAATTTAAATAAATTTTTTATTTAAAATAAAATAAATATATTTTACTTTATTTCTATAAATTTTTCAAGAAAAATATATAAAACAGTATATATATTTATATTTTAAAATTGTTTGCAAACATTTTAATATATTCTAATACAGAAAGAATATATATATATTGTAAATAATGTAACGAAAGTTTTTTATTTTAAAAATTATTTTTTTAATATTTAAATTTATTTAATATATATTATGTTTTGTTGTCGGTAAAACTATGTTGAAAACACATAGTCCCTTTCGTTATATACTTAGGTATGGCTTGAGAAGTCTAAATCTTGATAGGCCTTTTTTTTAAAAAAAATATCTCTTATATAAAATCATATTAATTAGAAAGAATAATATAAAATATTTTATATGTTTCTTTTTAGCTATAATAATAGATATTTTGATTATTAATTAAAATGTATTAATAGTTTTGTTTATTAATTAAAATCAATTGAAAATACTAAATTTAAAATAAAAGAAACATGTAAAAATAAAAATATTAACATTATTGAATAAAAAAATATTATTATGTATGAATATAAAATAAAACTTATTGTATTTTTAATAGAAATTATATTTTTAAATTCTTTTAATTTTCATAATTTTATTATAAATATAATTAACTTTATGTTATTATAAATATTGTTTATTAGTTTTAAAAATAATGAAATTTTATGTAATATCTTTTTTTTTTTTTTTGCAAAAATTTTTAATTAAAATTTTTTAAAAATCTAACTAATTTATATATATTTATTTTATCTTTAATATTAAAAAGAAAATATTAATTATTTAATAATATCAAAAAAATAAACAATTATAATTATAATTAATAAAAATCTTATCTTTAAATTTTTTTTTAAAAAAAGAGTAAATGTTTAATTTTTTTTAAAACGCTTAGATTCAAAATAACATTCCTAAATACAGTGTTTCTGATTTTACTTTCCGTTTAAAAAAATTAGAAAAGCTATGCATAAAGGAAAACTTGGATGGATTCTTATTAATAAATGGCCCTGATTCTCGTGAAAATACAGAATATTTGAAATTAACAAATTGGCTTTTATTAGGTTATTCGGGTTTAGAAATAGAAGAAAACGAATATTTAAACTCAATATATAATGAAATAATAATTTTAATAAAAAAAGGTTCCGTCCATATTTATTTAGAACCAGAATGCTAAGAGTAATTATAAAACTTCATATATAGCATACCAAATGTGGATATATTATGCCCTAATTAAGAATAATATGAAGATAAAGACGAACTTGAATTATTAAAAGTGACATATTTTTTCAAAATAATGAAAGATGTAAAACGTGTTGGAATTCTTTTAGGAAAAAAAGATAAAGGAAAATTACAAGGGATTGAAAAATGGCCACTTGTATAATCTTATGGTTTATAAGGTAAATAATATTAAATAAAAAATATTTATAATTAAAAAAATAGAATTAGGAGTAGGATTTTTTTCTTTAAATCATGAAATTATAGATTTGGCATAAAGAATTAATTAAATTTATAAAAATTTTGACAAATTTTATGTTTCTAAATTAATTTTTGATGTTTCTCAAAGATTAGTATAAATAGTTAAATATATTTTTTAATTTTTTTTAAAAAAAAGACTGGTCATTTTATAGCAGCTACAGGTTAATTAGGAGACACAAAAATACATAAAAGATAATTAATTACTGAAGCTTTTTTAGGTGAAATATTTAAAAGTACACAAGAAATAGAAGAGTTTTCTAAATGCATTTAAAATAGGTAAAAGGAAGAATATCCATTACCGAAGTCTGGATTTCTTTTTGGAAAAAACACAAATGATAAATTAAAAAATGATGAAAATTAAAAATTAAATGAAATTAAATATAACGAAAATTCCTCTTCCTTTCATTTTATTATCGAAAATTATGATTTGAGAACTAATTTGAGAGCATGTCGAACTTATTTTTTGAAAAAAAATGTACAATCTGAAAAAAATTTGATAATAATAAGTAATGATGAAGATGTTCATATAGATTATTAAATTGAAAATTGTGAAAATGTTAATTTTAAAGATGAAGAGTATATAATTAATCTTTATTTAGGATTGGTAGTAGGCTTTAATGAAGTCATGTAATATATAACGAAAGATTATAAAAATTTAACTGAAGAGTATGTTCACAATTATATTGAAAATAAAATAAATAGAGTTTTTAATGGATTTAATACAAGTGAAAAATAAAATACTCTTTAAGTTAATATTACTTTAAAAGCTTTTAATGCCTTTGGTGAAAATGTACCTATTGATATTAAAGATACAATTACTTTTAAATTGACTCCTTATTTTTTTCTACTTAGAATTTCATTAAGCAACATTTAAAGGTAAATACATAATCTTTTTTTTATTTATATTTATTTTGATATATAAAAAGCTTAATTTATTAAAATGTAAACCTTGGATCAATTGTTTTTGGGGAATCTTTTATTTTATAAGAAGGATGTTATTTAATCTTAACAAAAAATATTCCTTATTTCGATTTTTGGAACACTTCTAATGAATATTCGATTAAAATTGAAAAAATGAAAAAGCGTGTAATTTTAGATCAATTAGGTGTTCAATTAACAAGTAAAAAAAAAATTAAAAACAAAAATTAAAAAAAAAAAAAGATGAATTTAATAAAAACAGAATATTTATAAATAGTGGAAAACTCTCAAATTACGGATTTGATATTCCGATAATAGAAAGTGCTTATGTATTACATGAAAAAGGCCTTAGAATTAATTCTGAAAAAATAGGATGGTTTATTATTTTTTTTAACAAAATGTAATAACTTAAAATCACCTAAAACACATAAAATACATGGCTAATATTCAATATGGACTAAAATATTTGTTTAAATGCATTAAATAAACATTAAATAGCTTTAGAATTTACAGGAAATGCATTATAAGAAGTCTTTTTTAAAATAAAAAATTATTTTGATAATAGTAATATTAAATATGAATATATAACTGATATTCCTGCTATTTTCTAAGAATCTAATTTAGCTTAGAGAGAGATTTTAAAAGAGAATAAAAAATAACTTATTCAAATGAATTCTATTTAAAATGAAAAATTCTTAATTGAATACTTAGATAGTAAATAATTAATGATTTTAAACAATATGAAGGACTTAAAGTTAGTTACATTTAAAAACATGTACGAATAACTATAGAGTTAACCTAAAAATTTTGAAAAAATAGGAGTCATTGTAATTAATGGGCCTTATTGCTCAGGAAAAAGAAAATTTTGTGAAAATTTGAGTAGATTTGGTGGAGAAACTTGCATTAGAATACACACTTTTAAATTGGAAATAAATGAATTTAATGAAGAAATTAATGAAAAGTTTTTTTTGACAAATTTCTTGAGATTTTCAAGTGAAAAAAAAATTTAAAAAAGTGATATTATTTTAATGTGTATCCCTTATTTTTTAAGTACTAAAATTCTACTCGAATATTTTACTAAAAGTGAAAAAATAGAAAATAATTTTTATATTAGAAATGTTATTTCGAAAATAAATTTGAATAACTTTTACCAAAATTCAAATAAAAATTTAATCCCAAACTTAATATCTTATTGTATTGAAGGTTATACATAATATATTATGTTAGATACATATAATAATTATGATGATGATGTAAATAAAGCGAATAAATTAATAAAAAATATAGTCCCAAATGCTTCCATATTCAAAATTATGAACAATATTCTTAATCCAGGTCTTGCTAAAGATTTAATTTATTCAAACAATTTTATGACTGAAGGAAATATATTAAGTAGGTATAAAAACTAAGTATACTTAGATTGCCTTTTTGATAGAAAAGTTATTTTTGTACCTTTTAAACTACCATTAATTAGAGAAAAGATGAGAGATTTATTTTTTATAAAAATTATGAAAGAATAAGAGTAGGTTTTAGCTGATTTTAGTCAAGCATAGAAGCATATTTAAGTTTTTTAACAAGAAAATATGCAAACAAAAGATCCTTTAATGAAAGAAATAATTAAACTTAAACGTATTTAATTTATATTTATTTATAACAAAAGTTAAAATATAAAAAATAGAAAAGGTTGAAATATAGAATGTAATTAGTGACAAAAATGCAACCAAAATCGATTTTATTTAAGGAATAGTTAGATATGAAGGAAAGTTATAGGATGGAATCGAAGAAATTACTATAAATAGCAATTATTTTATAGAAAGGACTATGAAAGGAATTAAATGCGAAAATATAATTGAAAAAATAAACAATAAAGAATATAAGAATATTAAATATAATGGCTTAAAATCAGATTAAAATTTTGGATTTTTATTTGGGGGAAAAAACTTAAATAAATAACTTATATATGATTTGTTAAAAAAAGTTTGTAAAGAACCATAGTAAATAGAATTTAGAACTGAAAAAGATTTGACTAAAGAAGAAATTAAACAAATTCAGTTTGAAAATAGAGGATAATTACTTGAATTTGGTTAGTTTTACGATGGATAATTTTGGAGAAATGATTAAGGGATGATTTTGGAAGAACATCCTCAAAAATAAGTACTTATTTAAAAATTTTTAGATTAAGAAAAAGAAGAAAGAATTAAATTTAATACTTTATAACTTCAAGAATGGAACGAATGGAGAAGTGTATATGATAAAATTCTCTTTTGAATTATTTTAATATAAATAAAAAATTATCATTTTATTAAAATTATAAATATTTCCATTATAAAAACTATTTGAAATTCAATACTTATTTTTTTTTAAAAAAATGTTTATTATTTTGAACATACATGTAAAAAAAAATAGCTTAAGGAATAATTTTAATATTAACTATATTTTTTAAAATTATACTTTTATTTGAAACATTTTTTACAATTTTGTTAAATAGAATTTAAGATTATAATATTATAGATTTATAACTTTTAAGATTAAATTGTTAGCAAAAAAATTTTAAAATAAGCATTTTTATTTTTTATGAATATTAATTATATAAATTTATTTTAATTTTAGTAATCATCTTTACTTATTTATTTTATCAAGAAATTAACATATACCTTAAATTCTAATAATAATCTAATTTTCTTATAAAGTTTTACAATTATTTATTATAGCCTAATTTTACTGCTAATTATCTTTATTATTTTAACTATTTTAAATATTATATTATTAAAATTATTTTTCATTTTCAGATTTTGTTTATAGGTTCTATTAATTTAAATTTGATTAAATATTTTCTTAATTTTATTGTTAAATTAAGTTATTTTAATTATCTTATAGTTATATATTTTAAGTAAATTTTTAATTATTCTAAGCATTTTTTTATAAATAACTATACTTTTTGCTTTTTAAAAGTAACTACTTTTTTTTTTCTTCCTATTTTATTTTTTAAAAAATTAAAATATATAATTACTTTCATTTTTTCTTCTTAATTTTTTTTTTCTTTATTTTCCAGAGCATATTTATCTGCTCTTGATTTTATTAATTCTTAAAATTATTTTATTTTTCATCTTTTTGCTGCTATCTTAATTATGCTTTTTCATACTCTTATATGGCTAAATTCTATCTTATATTTAATTTATTTTACACGAACATATTTATAAATTTACATTAGCATTTTCGATTTATACTTCAGTTTAAGATTTAATGCATTATGTTTTAAGAAACGAAAGAGATTAATTAGCTTATACATTAATATTTTATATCAAATATTTTACTTTTAATTAATCTTCAATCATTTTTTTATAATTAATAATAATATTTTTTAGAAAATATTATAATTTAAATTTAAATAATAAATAAATATTAAATTTTATATATATAAATAATATCTTATATTTAATATATATTATATTTTATTTTTTTTATAATTATTCATTGAATTTAATTTAAAGTAATTATTTATTTCAATTTTTAGAAATTGTTTTAGTATTGTTAAAGTCTTCAAAACTAATATAAGATTAGCATAGTTTAATTGTATCACCAATTACATTATCTTTTATGTCTTTAAGAAAATTATTCGGACATTATATACTTAAATCATCAATATTACAAAACACATTATTTTCTTAAATATCTTAAAATATTTAGCAAGTTAAATTTTACTATAGATAAATTATAAAACAGTTTATACAAAATTAATGACCACATTTTAATTTTATTATGCTAGGTTAGCCTTTTTGATTGCAATAATCTTTTAAAAAGTCATATATATGATAGTTTTCTAAATCTTCTAGTTTTAATATCTATTTTGTTTGCATTAAATGGTAATCAATTTAGCTTTTTATTAAAACATCTTTTATATTTTCATAAATATCCTAATATTTAAAATCATAATTATTAACTAATTATAATGGTAAATCATTTTATATATCTTAATTATGGTTATTAAATTCGTCACCATTTAAGAATAAATTATTTTTTTCTTATAAAAGTTATACATTATTTTCATTTAAATTATTAGTTTAATTAACATTTATATTTAGAGATAAACTACCTTCTATATCAACTTTTTAATTACTCGTCATTTTTGAAAAAACCTATTAAATTATATAATTTTATCAATTAATTAATTATATAAATAAACATATTATATATTTTGTTTTTATAAAAAGAATAATACAAAATAAAAGAGTTATAATCAATTTAACAAAATAAAATAAAAATAATTATTTTTTTTATTTAATAAGAATTAAAAATATATGTTTATTTGAATAGATTCTATTATCTTAAATATACAATTTTTTTTATATTATTTTTTACTTTAGATAATATAAACAATATAATTAATATTTAAAGTAATTTTTATTGACTTTATAAAATTAAATGCTTTATTTAATATATATTTAAAAAAAAAAAAAAAAAATTATTTAAATAAATATTTTTATTTAAATTTAATAATATAACATTTTATTTAAAATCTCATATTTTAATAAAATACATATATTATAATTAATCTATGAGTGAGAATTAAGATTATTTAATTGCAGATAACTAAAACTAAAATTATTCCAATTAATTTGAAGAAAATAATAATTTACAATAAGAAAATTTCGAATAAGACGAAGCATTTGAAAATAACATTTAATAAAATTAAAATAATATTGAAGATGAATAGGAAAAAGAAGATGATTTTCCTGAATATGCGAATGAATAAAATAAAAGGCTTAATGAAATTGTAATAAAAAATAAAAAATATATAACCTTCATTTTAATTTAACAATAAAAAAAAAAGAGATTAATAAAAAAAGAAACTTAATAAAAGACATTCAAAATAAAATAGAAGAAAAATCTGAAAGAACAAAAGTATTACAAGAACACTTAAAAAATGTACAATAAGAATTACTTTCGACCTAAAAATTAGTAAATAAAAAATTATTACCAAAAAATTCAACTAAACAAAAAATAAGATTGATGAAAAAAATAAAGAAATAGAAACAGAAGATCATATGAAATAAATAACTGAAAGATAAATAGGAAGAATATAAAGCGAATTAAAAATTTTAGAAAAGCGAACAATTGAATAGTAAGAGAAACTAAATGATGTCCAAAACCAAATTTTTAGAGGAAATGAAAAAATGGACTAATTCAAATTAGAAATGAATTGGAATTAGGAAGAGTTAGAATAATGGGCACTCGCCGCTCGCCAAAAAGAAGAAGATAATTTAACTTTAGAAAAATATAAACGTGCAGACGAAGTTAAAATAAAGGAACTTAATTTGGCTATTGAAAAACTTACACAAGGAGTTGGATAAAAACAACAAGAATTAGAGAAAGAAATAACTGAAACCTAAGCTGCTCAAATAGAACTTGATAAAACAGCAGATGAATTCAAAAAATAGCATAACGAAAGACATAAACTATTTTTATAATGGCAAGAAGTAACTGAAATTATTTCAAAAAGAGATATTGCTATAAGAAATGAAGGAGAAAACTTTGCCCGAATCAAAATGGAGATTAAAGAAAATAAAGACGGACTTGATGAAAAAAAGACGATATTAAAAGAATCTGTAGATAACAATAAAAAAATTTAAATGGCGAACGAATTTTAAGAAAGGGTAAATATTCAAAAAATTTAAGATAATAAAAATCTTGATGAAATTCTTATTGAAAAAAAAGCTGAAGTTGAAATTTTAAAAAATCAAGTAAGTGCATTTGCTTAGAGTTTGTAATAAAAAAGAAATAAAATTTCAATTTTGAATCAAGAACTTTTATCTAAAAAGTAAAGGCTTAATATTGCTTAGAAAAAGTATTAAAATAATTAGGTTAAAATCAAGAATGAATAATTAATGGCTTAAGTTTATGAAAACAATAGGAATTTAGCCGAATAAAAATATAAGTAATTAGATAAGGAAAAAAATGAACTCTAAAGAGAAATCAAAACTCAAAAAGATACACTGTTTAAAAATAGTTAAGAACTGTTCAAGCTTAGGGAGTAAGAAGCTAACTCTTATGGAGAAATTTAAGGAAATATGGCCGCCTGTAGAAATTTGTAGGCACATATTTCGAAATTAAATTAAGAATTCTAAAGATAATAAGAACTTTTATATAATGCTGAGTACTAAATTTAGTTAATGGAAAGAAAAGTAGCAAGAGCCAAAGGTGAACGTACTTTGGAAGAAAAAAAAGATCTAGAAAATGAAATTGAATAGGCGGAAAAATACTTCAATGAAGTTTAGGGAAATAATAAAGAATTAGTTGAATCTCTAAAAAAACTTGATGATGAAATAAGAACTATTAAGAAAAGAGTAATTTTTTTATTTTTTTATTTTTTTATTTATTTATTTTTAATTTTTTTTAAGTTGGAATCTATTGAATAAGAAAATAAAAAATACTCATGTTTAATTGAAGAATTAATTCTTGAAAATGATATGACATATTAAGATTTGAATAAAATTATTAAATAAAAAGAAGAAGTTCTAGTATAACATGATACCATGAAATTAGAAATTAAAAAAATTCAAGAATATTTAAATGGAGCTACTGATAACGTTTTTGATTTAGAAAATTAAGTTTATTAAATTGAAATGAGGTATTTTTTTAAATAAAAAATTGAATATACTTTTGTTTGTTTGTTAAAAAATTAAAAAAGTATGCAAGAAAGAGAAAAAGAAATATAAGTTCATAAAGATGTTTTAATGACTGAACATAAATCTTCAGAAGAAGAAAGACATAAAATTGCAGTTGAATTAGCAGAAAGAAAAAACAAAGTTAAAAATCTCAAAATAAAATACGAGTCTCTGGTATAAAGAAATTAAGGGGCTAATGGATAAATAGATAATGTACATGAACATTCTTAAGCTTATTATGTAATTAAAGCTGCTTAAGAAAGAGAAGAATTACAAAGGAAAGGAGATGAACTAAATGGTTAACAATATTTATAAAATATTTATTTTATATTAATAATTAGCAAAAATACTTAAAAGTGAAAAAGAATTAAAAGCCTTAGATAATACTTTAAATCATTTAAAAAACAGGAATTCCAAATATAGAGATAGCTTTTTAAACAAAGTATTAAATTATTTATTTTCTTTAAAAAATAAAATAAAAACAAAAGGGAGTAACATCTCAGGATAAAGAACAACTTGAAGCTTTAGAAGAATAATGTAGAGCTGCTTCTTAAAATTTATTTAAAAAAAGAGATGCTTTATAGAAAATATAAAAAGAATATGAAGAAGACATAAGAAGATTACAAGAATATTAAAATAAAGTATTTTATTTAATATTTTTTATTTAACAATAAATAGATGTAAATTTTAACTTAAAAATAATAATAAACGAAATAAATGATGAATAAATATGAAAAAGATATTGAAGAATAATATCAAAAAATTTAAAGAGCACAATAAGGTTATGACAGATCTTTATAAAAAACCTAATAAAAAGGTATTGATATATAGAATTAAAATAATCCTCATATTATTTAGCTTAATCATGATGTTGAGGTTAATAAAACAAAAATACTTATTTCTAGTTTATAGTATTATAAATAAATAAAAAAATGTTTTATTAAAAAATTAAAAAAGTACACTTTCTTAAGATATACCTGAATTAAGTGCAATTATAGATTAAGTTTTGAAAGAAAAAAAGCTTACTTTACCTTCGAAGCCTCCTTCTTCTATAGATATAAACTCTTAGCAATCAATAAAATCTGGTAGATCAATAAATTCAGGTAATTTTAATATTTTTAAATTTTAAATTTATTATTTAAACAAACGAAAAAGCCTAATCAAACAGAAGAATGTGAAAAAATATAATTTAATAATTATTTCTATTAAAATAATATAACAATCAAATTATATGTATTATTTTTATTTATAGAATAAAATAAACTAATAAATAAAATGTTTTCATTCATTTTAATTGAACATTTTAAAGTTCATCATTTAAAATTTTTAATCATTAATTTTATTTACTTCTTATGAATACAAATAATAGGGTAAAGTCCTTTTTTTATCACCTTAAATTTAAATTCTAGGATAATTTTAAACAAACCTACTTTTTGAAAACAAAGGTGAAAGATAAAGTTACTTAAAAATTCGATTTTCTATTCTAATAACATTTAAGTTGCTTTAATTTTTATTTAATTTATAAGTTAATTTTAACGGAATTTTCTAATTGTTTTATTTATCTATGATATTTCTTGGAATTTTAAAATTAAAATCGCTAGCTATATTTAATTTATATTCCGAAGCTGTATTTTTACCTTACAATATTTTGCTTTTATAAAAGCTTTTGTTTGTTTAAGCTGGTTTCTATTCTTATTCGAAAATGTATTTTTTTAATTCCTTTACAGGTTGGAGACTATTTATTATTTATAGGAAACTTTTACAAACATTTTAATTAAGGGCGAAGCTTTGATCTTATTTTTTACCTTCATATACTCTTTTTAAATTTTATTTTATTTTTGCCTTTATATCATCTTTTTAAACTAACTTGTCTTCTTTTTAAAGGCCTTTATAATTCTTTTCATATTCTTTAAAAATAATATCACAAAAAATTCGAATTATTTCCCTTTTTTGTACAATCAAATATTACTATTCCAAATTATCGCTATTAGTAAGTCTTTTTTCAGCTTCTAATTCAAGTTTCTTAATTTACATTTCTGCGGAAATATAGTTTTTATTTCTTGGCTAATGTTTAATTTTGTATACATTCATCAAAAATATATTTTTTTAATCATCCTCGAGCCATTCCGTTTTCATTCGAGTAATTTTTGTATTGTAGCACAATTCAATGAAATGAAAAATTTTAAAACACATATATTTTACATAATTACTTTATTACCTTTTCATTAATTTTTCTTCGAATTCAATTTCAACTTCAGGCTTTATGTAGTCAGATGAAGCTTAAGAAATTTCGCCATTTAAAATTTAAACGTCTATAAGTGCCCTATTGAACAAAATATCAGACTAATCGACTTCATATCGATATTTATATTTAATATATTCATATCTTTTCTTTGTTTTGATATAATTTTATATATAAAATATTGTATTCCATATAGGATCGATTTTCCTCTTCATCATAACGTTAAGAAATTCATATTCATTTAAAATTCGATAAAATTATTAATAATAAGTGTTTTGGTTCTGAGTTATAGGTTAATTAGGATTATTATTAATATTGTTATTATTTAAAATATTATTATTATTAATGCTATTAACTTTTAAATTTTTATTTATTAATATTGGTTCCATTTCATATCTTATTAAAACAGCTTCTTTAGTATCTCTTTCTTTTGCAATTTCAGAACCATTTTATTCTTAATTATTTTGATTAATATTATTATTAATTGTTTTTGCCTTCGATCGGCCTTATTTTCTTTCTTCTTATAAGTCTCCTTATTATCTATATTTTAGCCTTTTTTTATTCATAAATTTTCGTAGTTCTTATTAATTCAAGCTTTCTTTATTTCTAATATATTTTAATGTTTTATCTTTTTATGTGTATACTATAAATTTTGCTTCGCCCTATTAAAAAGCAATCGTTTCAGGAACAAATATTCTTAATGTTCTCATATTTTTTTTAGTTGGACTTAACCTAGATAATATAAAAATTAAATCTTTTTCTAAAGGTTTGTCTTATTCATATACATATTCTTATCTATATTACTTTTTTTTGTCATTTATTATATTTAAATGCTCTTCAATACTAGAATCATCATAATTGTAATTGAAGTTATTCACATCTAATCTATTTATTTTTTTTGATTATATTAAAAAGAGAATTAATTAAATGTAAAAAAAATTACCTTTTGTTTTCTCTCTAACACAAACTACATTCGCACATATTTTATTACTTTAATTTTTACTCATGTTTTAATTGTTTTTCGTTTTTTGTCGTCTCTTAATACTCTTTTAACTAAAAATCTATTTCTGATTCACTCATTTTATCATCTTCATAAATAAAATCTATATTATCTGATTAATTTCGAGATATGTTGCTTATATTATTCATTTTAATTTTTAATAATAAAAAAAATATAAAAAAAAAAAAATTGAAATAATTATTTTAATTAATTCTTAAATATTATAGAATCGTTTTAGTTTTTTTATTTAAAAATAAAAATGGCATATTAATAATATTTATAAACACATATGTTTAGTAATAGAATTTTTATTATATAATAAAAAAAATGTGAATTTTAGAATATATGAACATTATATTTCAGATTGTTTTGACTTTTGAATTCGTTCGATTTTTTTGTTTGATATTAATTTATACTTTAAACTGTATAAAAAAGTAATTAATTTAATTAACTTTTTTAAATATACTAAATATAAATATTAATAATATATTTAAAATATGTATTTTTTAAATCTAAACATTAATAATAAGTTTTTACATTCATTTTTATTTATCTATTAAATTGGTAAATATTTTTCTTTTTCTTCTAATAATCTCTTAAAAACATAATATTAAATAATTTAAAAATATTTACTTTATATTAAATATAAAAAATTTAAATTATCTAAAAATATTATTTTTAATAATTTATTTTAAAACTTGAAACTTTCTAAATTTATGCTAATTGTTTTTTGGAGTTTATATAAAAAAGATACTTGCTTAGTTTTATTTAGGCTTTTTTAATAAATATTATAATAAGCATAGCCTAATTATTGAATATACCGAGATAAATTAATAAACACATGCAATTATTGTAATTATTACTATATTTGTAATTTTATTCTATAGAAGTTAAATTTTAGGATTTAATTTTAATCTAGGCCTATTGTGCATATACTTTTACATCATATTTTATTTAAAATTTATATATGATTTTATTTCAGAGATTACTAGGGGCTTGCTTTGTTTCTTTCATTATTATGCTACTTAAATGTATAAGATAATAGTAAATTATATTTATATTTAAAAATAGTAATTTTTAAAATTATAAATGTTTAGTATATGGCGTAATTTCGGGCAGGTTTTAATTTAAACTTGTCAAGGGAAAAAAAAATTTAAATATAATTTTAAAAAATTGGTTATTTCTAATTTATTTATTTAGTTTTGTGAAATGATTAATTTTAAGTTTTTGAGCCTAAGAAAAGCTTAATATATTTTTTATATAAATTTGCTTTTACTTTAGAGATTATTTTTCTAAAATGCCTTTTTAAACAACGTATTGAAAAGAAACAGGAACTCATTTATTTGCAATTACTCTTATATGATAAACATAGTTTTTTAGCTTTATTTTAATTATTAAAATAAAGAAATTAGGTTATTGTTGATCATAATAAATAATTTTGTATAATTATAGATGTATTATTATATATAATGATTTATTTCCTTAACATTAATATAAATTGAATAAGGATTTATCAGAAATAACAAAAATATTAACTTAAGTAATAAAGTTATGAATAATATTAAATGATTAATTTATAAAAAATATTAATACTATTTAAAATTATGAAAAGTATTATTTAATTAAGTTAAAATATTTAAAAAATAATACTAATACATTGCAAGTAAAAGTATATAATCAATATATTAACTTTTATTAATATTATATTTATATTTATTTTTTATTTTTTATTTACTTATTTATTTATTTATTTATTTATTTATTTATTAATTTTTTATTTATATATTTATTTATTTATTTAATATAGAGGTCTTATTTAAAGATATTGAATACTGTTTAAACTTATAAACATTTTTAATTATTTATATAGAAATTAAAGAATTAGAATATTTATATATAATAACACTCTATTTATCCTAGTTTTTGTTTTGATATATTAATAAAATAATTTTGTTCAAAAATAATCATTACTTAATACATTTTTTTTTATTTATTCAGAAATAGCTTTATTTTTCCTTTTGCTATATAATGTTTCAAAAATTAAGAAAGCTTTAATAAATATCTAAATGCATTTTGTTATTTTAGTTTTAATAAATATAAATATAAATAAAATATTTATCATAGCTTTAAATTATCAAGATTATGTATAATTTAGATAATTAAATATTTTCATAAGAGTATATTTAATTAATTTTTTTTTATATACACTTTTTGTGAGTAGTTTTTTTTTTAATTGTTAATAGTATTTTGGGTTCCAGTGTTTATTTAATTTATTAATATAAAATAATTATTATTTATTTTAAATATATAAAGTTTATATTATATAAAAAAAATTAATACATAATTTTATTTTTTATATTTTTAATTTTTATTTATATATGGATATATATATTTTCATAATAAATTTTAAATATAATAATTTTGTTTTTATCAAAATATATTTATTAACAAATTATTATTTAAATAAATATTTATTTATTAATATTTATTATATTTTTCTTTATTTAATAATTATATTTATAAATATTTATTATTATTTATATTATTTATAAAATTAAATTCTTGAAGGAAGGATAAATCAATTATAAAAATATATTTTTAATGTTATAGAATAAATTTTTATGTTATCAATTTTATTAAATACTTGAATCATAAAAAAAATCGTTAATAAATAATATTATCTAATAATCATATTAATTGTTAAATATTATTTATATATATTTTATAATAAATAAATAAAATAGAAATAAATATAGGTTTTTAATCAATATTAAATAAAAATGAAAAAATAAACTTAATTTTAAGAAATTGAAAATTATGATTATGTATCAGCTGCAACAAAAATTTTAGAAAAAAGAAGATAAATGTATGAAATTCACGAATAATTTAAATCATAAAAAATAGAACATAAAAAGTTAAATTTTATTATAATATTATTTTTTGATAATAAAAATATTAATATATATGTTTATGTATAGCAAAGAGGAATAATTTAAAATTCAAGAATAAGATTTAAGAGAACAAGATATGGCTATATAAGCAGAACTAATTAATTTTTGCAAATTTCTTTAAGAAAATGAAGCAAAAAAATTACGCGCAGAAAAAAGACTTTAAGAAGAAACAAAGTAAAAAGAATAAAAAGAAAAAGAAATAAATGATTTAGAAAATTAGTATTAAGAATTATAAAATTAACAATAGAAATTAGAATAAAAAGTTAATTCTTTAAAAAAATATGAAGAATATCTCGAAAGTGTCATTAAAGTTCATGGCGATTAATTTTAAGATTTATCTGAAATATTAGTAAGATACAAAACTTTGAGTGTAAGTAATGAAAATTTATTAAAGGAACATAAATTATTAGAAAGAGAAAAAGAAGATTTAAAACATACTGCCGCATTATTTGTAAAAGAAAAAAGTTAGGAAATATTATAATGTAGTAATGATATTAAAGAATTATCTAAAAAATTAGAAGTATTTATTTTTTTAAAAATAGAATATAATTATAAAGTAAATAAATAAAGGAAAAGAAAAATGAAAAAATATAAATTTTAAATTAAATAGAAGATACAAATAATAAATCTAGATAAAAAAATTTAAATTTAGGAAGAATATTGATTGCAGCTGATAATATACATGAAAGATGTATATAAGGAATGCAAAAATTAAGATAAAATTTTGAAGAAAGCTAAAAATTGTAAAAGGAAAAAAGAAAAGATAAAAAAGTTATTGAAAAAGAAAAGAAAAATACTCAAAAAGATAAGTAAGATAATAAATAAGAAAATGAGGAAAGTTATGAAGAGAAATGCAAAAAAGCAGAAATTAAGTTAAGAATAATTAGAAATATAATGAATGATTTTAAAGTTATACTCACAGAATGTAAAAAAGATGGAGATAAAGATAATAATAATAATAAAAAAAAATAATAAAATTCATGAAATTAATTAGTTTATTGAATTTAATTTTTTTTTTTTCTTTAAAATATTTTGTTTTTTAATTTTTTTATATTTAATTTAAATAAGAAAAAAAAAAAAATAGAAATTAATTTATGCTAAATAATTTTTTTCTAATGTTTTATATTCGTACATACTTTTAAAACAAAATAAATACTTTCAATAAATAAAATATCTAGAAAAATTCATATAATTTATGAAACGTAAATAAAAATATTTAAAATAAAATAAATAGTTTATTTAACAAAATCCATATTAATAAAAAAAGTAAATAAAAGTTAAAAATAAAATAAAAAAATACTTTTTTTATATATTAAAAGAAAATAAAAATACTTCCTGTTAATAAATTCGTAAAAAATATATACTTTTTTCCAGAAAATAAATATAAAAAAAAAGAGAAAAAAGAAAAAATGTAATTAAAATGCATATTACCTTTAGTATTATTAATATCATCTACTTTATATATTATTATATATGATAACACTGAAAATCATATAAAAAATAATTTCCAAAAAAATTCTTAGCAAAATTTAAAAGAAATCTTCGACTCTAAATAAGATATAAAATATCTTGCCGAAAAATATAAAAACTTTTGCTTGAATGGAAAAGATAAACTGAAATTAACCTTAAAAGAATAACACGATGAATTTATAAAAGGCCCCTGCTCTCCAATAGTTTTCCTTCCTGGATATTCCCAAGTTGCCCTTTACGTAGAAATCAATTGCGAACTCCTTTAGAAAGAAAACCCGAAAATATTCGCCAGCTGTGGTTGGTCTACATGTAATAAATGGAACATCTTACAAAAAAGGCCTGCCAAAGAATATAAATTATGGATAGGAGGATTTTTCGATCCCACAATGCCTATAACAGGCGAATCTAACCATTGCTTTGGAAATTTAATATCCTTAAAATATAACAAAGAAACTAAAACTCTTGAATCACCAAAAGGTCTTCGAGTAAGCTGGGAAGGGGATACTTAAGAAACTAAAGAAAACAGTGAATGCGGCATAAATGGAATATAAGACTTTTCATAAGATATTACCAAATCTTTCTCTTGTGCACTTCTCGGTTATTAAAACTTACTCTAAATTTTAGACTCTATGGGATACTAAAACGGACTCACATAATAAGCTCTTCCTTATGATTTTCGATATAATGCACAAAATAGTAGTATAGTAAAAAAAACACTAAAAAAAGCTTTAGAACATTTATATGAACTAAGTGGAAAAAAATCCCTAATAATAGGTTTTTCATATGGTGCTTTATTGACTACAGAAGGTCTTTCCAGAATGGATTTGGAATTTAAAGAAAAACATATTAAGTAGCTTTTCCTTGTTGGGCCCCCAATAAGTGGGGCATTGAAAACTATGCTAGGAAGACTTGGAGGAGATTAAAGTTCCATAAAGAGCTTCTTTGGAAAATATGTGGGAATTAATTATTATAACTAACTATAAATTTCGGCTTTTTCAAGTACTGATGATATGATTCCGAAAAACATTTTCGAAAAATTTGAAAAAGAATAGTGGTTGGAGGAAATTAAAAGAAGAATTTAATATGAAAAATCTTCAAATCAAAATGAATTTGGCAATAAAATTCCTTTTGGAGATATTTTCCCTAATAAAGATTAGATTTGCTTCAATAATACTAACTTTAAAGACAGAGAAGGAAATTATAATTGCTTCACAGGACTTTTAAATTAATTAGAAGAACCTTTTTTGAAAATAAACTAAAAAGATTTTTTTTTAATTTAAAAAGATATTTAAGAATATATTAACAATTATCAATTAATTGAAACCGAAAGAGGGATTAATATATATGAAGAATCTTTAAAATCCGAAGGACTAAATAACTTGAAAAATCCTTAAGTTCCAACTGCAATTATATTCGCAAGTCATGCAAATACACCAAAAAAATTCGAATATAATTTAAATACAAGAGATGTACAAAATAAAACGAATAATTTCTATTTTCCTGATAAAACTGAAATGACAAATGGAGATGGTATTGTACCATCTTTTCAGCTTTATTGCCTGCTTTAAATGGTCTTTTGAATTTTAAAATAATTCTACAATAGGAGCTAAGCCTATTAAATTAGTTAATTATTGCTCAAGCTATAATTAGTCAATGGCTGTTTATGATAATTAAACTTCTGAAGGCGAAAGATTTTACTCTAAAAACTCTTATTAGGGACTTAAATGCGAATGTGAAGAAGGGGCAAGTCTTGATAAATGTGAACATGCATGTATTATAAATGATAAATATGTAGTTTAGATTCTAATTGAGGCTTTATAAAGTCATGAAAAGTCATAATTACAAAAAAATTTTACTTTATAAGAATTAGAGTTTATTTAGAAAGATTGTCCTGTATTAAAATGAATTAAACAAAAAAATCATATATCGTTAACATCAAAATATTAGCTAACTTGATATTTTGTTTAAAATAAAATGCTTTGCTATATAGATAAATTACAGAAATGTTTGAATATTAACTTTATAATATGAATTAAATATTATATAATTAACAAAATATTTAAATTTTATAGAGTTGCTTATATGTTGACGATAGAAATTTATTTAAAAAAATAATAATATATAATTAAAATATTTTTCTTTTAGAACCCATATTTATATTTTATATATATATTAGATAATAATTTTTATTTATTTCTCTTCATATAATTATAAAAATTCTAAATTATTATAATAATAAAACTAAAAGAAACAAAAATCTGATTATTTTTAACTAAATTTTATAAATCCAAACTAATTCTCTATAATTCATATATTCCATAAAATATATACATAATTAAATTATTATCTAAAATATAATTTTACTCTGTGTTTTAGGTGATACCTATAAAATATATTTTTTAAATAATAGCTATTTAAAGCTTATTATTATTTACTTAATAAATTTATGTGGTTATATTCAGTATTATTGATACAATATATTTGCCAATTTATATAAATAGTTAATAAAACACTTTTATTTTATTTTTAACATACTCCAAAGTTAAATTAATGTATAATTGTTATTTCAAATATATTTTATATAGTTTTTACCTATTTATATTTTTCTTCAATATAATTTTATAAACATTATATATTTTTCTAAACTTGATTTTAAATATGATTATATTTTTAAAATTATAAACTTTGATTTTTAATATTTTATCCTTAATATAAATAATAATTAAATTAAGATTATTTTAAACTATTTATCTAAACAATAATTTTTATTATCTTAATAATTATTAAATAATCCATTAAAGGAATTAATTATTTTGAATTATTAAAGTTATCATTGATAACTTAATTTAAAATTGTAATTTTCTTATTCATCAAATATAATATCAATTAGTTCAATATTTATTTTAAATTTTTCATAAATAATCTTTGAATGTTAATATTTCAAATCCTCTTTATGTAATAAATCATTAATTTGTAAAACTTCTGAATGTATATTGTCTTTCTCATAGATTTTTTAAAAATAATCATTTTTACATATTTTGGAATAAATAAAAATTTAAGAATCTTGCTATTTATTGACTAGAAAAAAAGCTATTATTTAATTTTTTATATAATAAAAAAATTATTTTTGTATTGAATATAGAATAATTAATAAATTTATGTTTTAATCATTATTATTAATCTAACATATAAAAATTACTATTCATTATATGACTCTGCGTATACACAAATAAATTTATATATTGAATTACATATATATTAATAATATTAAATATAAATAAGGTAGAATAATCTAATTTTATTAAAAAATATTATATAAATTTTATCAATAATTACATATATTAAATTTTAAATTTACATATATAAATATAAATAGTTATTAATAAATAATATAAATTATGTTTAAAAATCATTAACCTATATGAACAGGATCATCTTTCATATTTCTCATTTCTTCTAAGATTTGAGCTAAGAAAAATATTTTAAATATATCATATATAAAATAAAAATTTACTGAATTTTTTAACGTTATTAGAATTTTCTGTTGATATATTAAATTTCTATCCAAATCCATCATCTAAATCCATTTGTTTTAGTCTTTCTTCAATAACATTTTTTTAAGACTTTTGAATATCGTTTTTTATTTTTTTAGAATTTTCAACCAACATGTTTCTACCATTTATTTTTTAGAAATTCTAAGATGCTTTTCCAATATCATTTTTGACTTTTCCTGGAAAACGAATTCCATTTTCTATTATAGGATATTATTAAGTATAATCTGTTTCATAGAAATTTCTTAACTAAAAATGTATTTATTTTCTAAACATTTCAAAATCTTAAAAATTACTATCACTAATTAAATATGTTTTTTCTGTGTTTACATTTTTCTTTTTTATATATTATAATATAATAAAAATTAATTTTACTTACTAAAACATTATATAATAAATAATTTGCTGGTAAAAAAGAATTTTTCAAAGGTTATTTATTATCTAAGCAATTAATAAATTCGTCCCAAGTAATAAGTTTATTATCTTCTTTTTATTTCTCTTTAGAAGCTTCTGCTTATTAACCCATTTTATGAATAGTCCATTCATACCTTCTTTACGATTTATTTAAAGCATATTCTTAAAATAAGCATGTACTTTAATTATTTATATGTGCTTATTCTTTTACAAAATTTCTTTCAATTCTTAATATCATTTTTTTTATATCATCTGTAGAAAGACATTCATCTTCATCTACATCTGCTAAAGTAAATATTACTATTTTTAAATAAATAAATAATTTTTATATATAATAAAAAAACATCTAAGTTTTTAATTTTCATCCATTCTAGCTAAAATAGTTAATGAAATTACCAAATCTTATATATCAATTTATTAATCATAAGCGAGATCCTTGAATCCTAATTTTTTATAAATTATATTTTTTTTTTATTTTTTACTTTCGAATATGCAATCTAATAAATTTTCATTTACTTTATCATCTATTGTCATAAATACTTTTTTGAATGATTGCTTTGAAATTTTTCCTTTATCCACTTCTCCACTTTCTCTAAAAGATTTCCATATTTTTTATATATATTTATTATCTAATTTCTTTTAAAAAGCGTTACATTATTCCTATGTTACATACCTTAAACATGGGTTCACTGCAACTTATTTTTATAGTTCTATTTATTATTCAAATAATTGATCGTATCTATCTGTTTTTGTATATTCTCGTTCTGCAGCTTTTTGTTCTTCGGGATTTAATGAATTATCGGCACTTTGAGGTTGTGTCATAAAATTTAAAATCATTTCATTTGATTAATTTTGCATTTTACTTATTTATTATATTTTATTTTATTTTTAAAGTTATTTAATTTAAAAATAAAGTTTTTATTAATGTTTTTTTTTTATGGAATATATAATTTAATATTGAATAAAAAAAAATCGATAATCGATTAGAATATGCAATTTATTAAATATTAAGATTATTTAGATTATTTAATATTATTTTTTTCATTCTTTAATAAATAATTGTAAGATTATTATAATAATTATGAATAAATAAATTATTTTATATATATAATTGTTTAAAAACTATTAAAAATAAATAATATATTTTTTATTTTTATTTTTTTGTAATACTCAATAAAATTAAGCATGAGCCTAATACACTAATATAATTTAATAATTTATTAAATAATAAAACATCAAAATAAAGACTAATTACAATTTAAATATAACTAAAAGAGCATATCTCTGAAGTTTTTCCTAATACAACTTTAGCATATAAATTTTGTGCAAAATAAAAATTATTAGAAAATTTAATTGCTATAATTACTAGAAAAGAATAAATAAATTCATACACATTTTAATTAAAATTGTCCTAGTTCTCATAAAAAATCTAATTATAGCTAATCCTGATACATAATCATATTATAAAACAGCTATTTAATTTTCTATATTTTTAATCACAATAGTGCCTATACTATCAAAAAGAAAGCAAGTAAATTAAATCAAAGTTCTGATAAGGACACTCGTATTCTATTTATTATCTATTAATTTTTTAATCAAAAATAATTTTTTATATATAGGGTTACATAATTAATAAAATACAAACCAAACTAATAAAAAAACTAGTTAGTCCTCATAATTTTACTTTAAAAATAAATACAGCCAAAACATGTCAAAATAAGATAAATTTAAAATATCTTAATATTATCACTCAAATTCATTAAAACTTATTCCTTAATAATAACAAAAATTATACAAACATCATATTAAATTAACTTTTTTAGTTTAATAATAAAAGATTTGTATAAATTTTTTAAAGTCTCATAATATTTATTTTATTAATTATGATATTTTTTATTTTTTTTAAAAAAATAGATATTAATAGTATTAT
The DNA here is from genome assembly GCF_000220395.1 of Ichthyophthirius multifiliis. Classification (NCBI taxonomy): domain Eukaryota; phylum Ciliophora; class Oligohymenophorea; order Hymenostomatida; genus Ichthyophthirius; species Ichthyophthirius multifiliis. Next base: position 27,623 of record NW_004086159.1, read on the forward strand.
TAAAAAATAAAAAATTAATGAATTCAAATTATAATATCCCATAAAACCATTTTATTCATTCTGCATATAAATTTTAAGCCTGTAGAAATTGGTACAAAAATATCCTTACAGCACATAATTTAGTTTATCCAATCTTCGTCCTTGATGAGCCAGATATTGAATAAGAAATAAAAACAATGCCTGGCATAAAAAGATATGGATATAAAAATATAATTACCCACCTCGAGCCATTAATAGCTAAAGTAAAAAATATAATAATAAAAATATATACTTATTTAATAGGGATTAAAATCCATAATAATATTCGGGATTCTGACAAATGACAGCGATAAAGACTCAGTCGGTACATATGCAGGAGGATGTGGTAAAAAAGGACCAACTCATTTAGCCTTAGAATATATAAAATAAGCTTTTCCTGATCTCCTTTTAATCGTCGACGTATGTTTATGTGCTTTTACTTCTCATGGTCATTGTGGTATCTTAAAAGAAGATGGTCTAATAGATAATGGAAAATCTATCCAAAGATTAGCAGAAATAAGTGTTTCTTATGTAGAAAGTGGAGCATAAGTAATTGCTCCAAGCGATATGATGGATGGTAGAATAGCCACTATAAAATACGAGTTATTAAAAAGAGGTTTAGAAATTCCAATAATGTCATATTCAGCGAAATTTGCTTCTAGCTTTTACGGGCCTTTTAGGGATGCATGTAAATCAGCTCCTGGAAAATCAGATAGACAAGCATATTAATTGCCTTGTGATAGTATTGAATTGGCTTTGAAGGCTGTGTAAAGGGATTTAGAAGAAGGAGCAGATTTTATCATGGTGAAACCTATTTCTAGCTATTTAGATGTAGCTAGAGCAATTAAAGATAAATTTAATCCAATTATGGCTTGCTATCATGTTAGTGGGGAATATTCGATGATTTGCTTTGCGGCTGAAAGGGGGGCTTGTGATAAAAAGAAAGTTGTTTTGGAAAATATGAGATGCTTTTAGAGGGCTGGGATTAATATAATAATTACTTATTTTGTTCCGGAACTTTTAGAGTGGATTAAAGAAGATTATTGATTTTTTTTTATTTTTTTATTTAAAGTAATTTTTAATATTTTATTTTTTATTCTTTAAATAAATATACACTCAATATTTAAGCTGTATTTATTTTTTTCTTATATATATATCAAGCATTTATATATTTTATTTTATAATTTAATTATTTCTTTATTAATTTTAATTGTATGAAATTTAAAATTATAAACCAAATAAATTGACATAAAAGTATATTAAAATTTTTGCATTTTTAATAAATTATCTGTATATAAATTTTAATTTGTGTAGATATAAAATATAAATAATTTAATATTTTTTTAATTATAAATGTTAAAAGCATTAAACAAAATTACTAAGAAATTCAATTTATTTATAAAAGTGTTTTAATTAAAATTTAGGAATGAACTAAATATAAAAATCAAACAATAATATGATGAATTATATCTTTTTAGTAATTTTATTAACTTTAGCATATTTATTATACCTACTTTTTTTATATTTCAAAAATGAAGTACAACCAAAATAAAATTATCTTAAAACAAATTTATTATATATTTTTAATATTAAAGTAAAGTTTTATTTCTTTTTAAATACTTATAGATGTAAACTCTATAAAAGACTATGAAAAAATAAAAGAAAAAAAATGCAATTATATGAAAATGATAATTAAACTTATTTTAACTAAAGAATAATATAATGTTATTTTTTTACGGATGCTCACTTAAATTAAAGTTTAGATAATTATTAAAAGAATAAAGACTAAATCAAAAGTGTAAACAATAATTAAAATAACGGTTTATAGATTTAATATAAATTTAATTTCCAATATAATTGAAATTTTGGATTAGTTTACGGGTTTTTGTTTTTTTAATTTGGAAGGATAGCTGCTTAGACTTAAATATAAGATATATAAAAGATTTTTTTAAAAGAATATTATAAAAAACATTTATAAAATTGTATAAAAAAATAAATAAAATAAGAAGGATATATACAATGCTGTAATTTTAATATTTTTTTAATACTTTTGTTATTAATTAAAAAAAATTAATTCAATATGTCAGAAGAAGAAAATATTTACAAATAGATTAGTCTGCGAACAGTTAAATAAATATATATATATATATTACATACTAAAATGTATACTTAGCAATTTTTAACTAATGAATAGTATACCGCCATTCAAATTTTTAAGATGTAAATAGAGTCTAAAAGTTAATTAAAAATAAAGATAATGTATTAGAATAATTTAAGAAAATATTGATATAAAAGAATAAGATTTAATATAATAAACAAATCTTTTAATTTAATTAATAATTATAGTAATTTTTAAAATAAAACATTGAAATCAATTTAGAAATCATTTTATTTAATAAATAAAGTGTATAGTTTGGAATCTTATTGAAAAATATATAGAAGAATAATAATAAAGGCTAGTAAGAATATTTACAATTATTTATCATGTAAATGTAATTAAAATAACGATAAAAATACAGATATAGTTTATGAGATAATATTCTTTTTTTTAATGTATATATATATACATATTAAAATTAATAATTAAATTTATTAATATAAATTATTATAAGTAAATTGATATTTAACATATTTTTAATTAAGTTTATATAAATTATTTCGAAAATTCAGACTATAATTTTAGGTTTCTAATTAAAATCACTTATTTTAGGTAAATTATGTATATTTACCGAAGCTTTATTATAATTAGCAATAATGTTATTTAAAAATACATTTTAATAATCGTTAACTTTAACATTCGATTCTATTTATAATATGTCTGACAAATCTTAAATATTTATATAAGGTTTATTATTGGAAAATTTTTTAAAGCAATATTAAATTTCATTATCAATTTCATAAATATTTAAAAAAGAAAATAAATTTTAAAAATCTTTAAGTGATATTTATTATTCTTTATGTTAATCTTAATTAATTTTTTTAAAAAAAGTTTATAAATCAAGTTCTTCAACATATAAATATAATAAAATAAATATTTTCAAATAATCATTAGAAGTACAACATTTCTATATAATCTAAAAATAAGGCATAACTCCTACTTAATTTTCATTAAGATTATTTTCAGATAAATATTTAAAAATTAATTATATTTCATTTTATTCATTTCTAACCTTTATTTTTTAGGTATTTTTAATATTTATATTATTTATTTTAAAAAAATCTCAATCAAAAAAAAATGATTTGAGAAAATTAAAAAAATTGTTTTTTTATTTTTTTGATAAAAATTGCAGAAATGATTTGACAAATTATATATATATATATATATATATATATATATTATTATAAATAAATATACCTCTAACATATTAGCAATTTTTTATAATTAAGAAGGCGATTCGAAATATAGTTTAAAATCATTTTCGACTTTTATAAATAAAAGAAATATGTCAATATTTTTATTATAACTTTATCTAATAAGCTAATAACAAAAATCATTCAAAATTTATTATAAAACACTGAATTAAACTAATTATTAAATATTTTTAAAAGATAAACAAATTTCAATTTATAAATTAAAGCAAAATTAAAGAAAATTATTCTTTTTTTAATCTTAAATTAATAAATTGTAAATTTCTTAAATTTAAACTTAGTTATAATTAAAGAAAAATATTTCTAAAAACTTTGCAATATAATTTGGAATAATTATCACCTAATGAATATTAAAAAATAAATCATTAATTTGTACAAATTTAAGCAAAAATTCTCTTAAATCTAATTTATTCCTCTACATGAAATAAAAAACCAATTTTTTAAATAAATAAAAAGGCTAATAAATCGCCGAAAGTAAATAAAAGCATAAGAAGTTTCCGTTTTCATCAACTAAATAATTATAATATTGTTCCACAGCTTCAAAATGCAAAAAAATATTGATTTTTTAAAGAGCCTATTAAAATTATTCAACTGAGGTAAAACATAGATTGCCTTATTAATCAAATTAAGCCATTAAATCAAAAAAATCAATTCCTTTTTCGTCTTCATTTTCATATTTTTGAACATGAAAAATTATAAAATCTAATATATTTTCCAAAGGAGGCAAATCTTAAATAAAAATAACGTATTTTTTTACCCTTTCAAATTTTTTTTTTTCCTTAAAATAAGAAGAATATAATTCTAGTTTTTCTTGATCTTTTTTCTTCTTTTTTTTATGTTCTTTAAAAACGATTCTCTTTCTTTCAAAAGGTTCATTAAAATTAAAATTATACATATTTCGAATATAAATTTCATGAACAAAATTCGGATTCTGAAATACATTAATAAACTCTTCTAATGTAATTTGACCACTATTTGATTTGTTAAAGACTTAAAAAACTTCCGAAGATTCCTCAGGGGATAAAAGAATATTAATAGAGTACAAAAATTGCTAAAAATTTTCGAATTTCATCTAATATTAACAGAATTTATAATAAATATGCTCATAAGAAATGTTATGTTTTTCCTAAATATTCCAAAAGGTTTATTTTAGTAAAGAAAGATCTATTTTTAACAAAAGAAGGTCTTTAAAAAATTCATTAATTTTAAAATTGTTTTAATTTTTATCAAAATAAAAATTATAAACAACATCAACTTCGAAAAATTTTAAATTCACAAAAGATTTTTTCAAGCATTTCAAAAAGTCACAAAAAAGCAAATTATGTTTATTTTTTTATAAAAAAACGTTCATTTATCCTTCTAAATCAATTCCTTTCAAAATAGTTTACCTTCTTATATTTCTTAAATAATCCTTTATATTTTTAGAAGTACTTAATGGCTTTTTTTCAGTAATAATTTATTCAAATTCTTCAAAAGAAATTCCTCCGTTATTATCTTTATCGAACATTTCAAAACTTTCTTCGATTTAATCATATTTATAATTAAATCCTATGTCTTTTATTAATTATTCGAATTATTAAATGTTTATTTAGTATACTGAATTACAATATTTATAAAAAAAATCTCTACTTCCTAATTTATTTTTTGTCATATGAGATATTATTTAACTTATTATGTTATCGAATCTTAAATGATCTTCCTTTATTAAATTTATAAATAAGGTTTTTTCTATTTTTTCTTATTTTTTTGAATTCAAATGATCGAATAATTCCTATTTATTATTTTTATTTTTATTATATAACAAAAGTTACATGAATTTCCTGTTCTTAAAATTTAAATTAAAAAAGGGCTTTTTGAAATTCCTAAACATCAGCTCTTTTAGGAAAATCACGCATTATTTGAGAAATATTAGGTGAATTTTTTAATTATTTAATTAACTTTTCAACATTTAATTATATTTTATGTTAATTATAAATAAAATAATAGAAATCATCTTCATCTAATTTATTTAATTTCTTTATATCTATTTCTTCAAATATATATGCAATTAAATCTAAATCATCAGCAAAAGAGCATTAAATTAATGTTTTTAAAGAATATTTAAAATTACTATATGATATAAAACCTTAATTATCTTTATCAATTTTTCTAAATAAACATTTAAATGTTATTTGTGATTCTTTCATTAACTTATTAAATCGTCGTTTTAAAAGCTATATACCATCATCTATTTCCCCTATTTATGTTTTTTATATGAATAAAAAAATATTTTAGAAATAATTTTAACAATTTTCTATTTAATTTTCTCTTCTTATTCTTTAATAAATTTAATCTTCATCTGATTTAATACTGAAATAAACTTATTTTTTTTTATAATTCATTTATTTCTTCCAATAATAATATTAAATTATAAATTAAAGAAAATAGGATAAAAATTATAATATTTTTTAAATAAGTTTTATTAATAAAAAATAATGTTTAAGAATTAAAAGAAAAAATATAATAATATATAATATTTAATAATTTTTATTTTGGAATATAAAAAATAGAAAATTATCCCTAAAAATCATTTAATTTGTTCATTTTTAATTAATTGATTCAAATGTTAATTAGGAATATGTTTCTAAATTTCATAAAAGCCATAATTAAGATCTAATTATTACATTTATTACTACAACTTAATTTGGCTTTATAAACCTTATAAAAAGTCTATATATTTTTAAATATCATCATGATTAAGGTTAAACAACTATTAATATTACATCTATTTAAATTATTCAAATTAAAGCTATTTTATTTACTATTATTATAATGTGTTATAAAAACCATTTTATAATTAATATACACAAGTAGACCCAATTTAGTTCTTATTTTCATTATTAATATACATAATATTATTGTTAACATTGTTTTAATTTTTATTATTATTACTATAAATATCTTAAATTTTATTTACAGAACTTTAGATTTTATTAACAGAACTTTTTCTTTATCGAGTTTTCTTTTTGCCGATTCTCCCTTCTTTTTTATATATTTATAATATCGCTTTAGATGTGGAAAACTTTAATCCAAATTATTTCGCAGCTTCACGTATAGTTACTTATTTAGATGCCACTTTTTGTATAAACTATTGTCTTATTTCCTTAGTTATTACCATATATTTTTTACGATTATGATCTTAAGAGTATCTATTTTTTTCAGATTATTTATTATCTTCTTTTTCCATTTCTATTGGAACAGCCTTTATAAGGAATTTATTTCCGCCATTTTTTTCAACTTCGCAAATTGATTTTTATGACATTTATATTAAATATGTTAAAATTTTATTTTGTTTTATTTCCTAAAGAAAGTGGATGTATAAAATTATAATTTTGATTTTTTTATTTTAAGCAATCGTATTTCTTTTTTATTTATAATTTTTTTTTTTTTTTTTTTAAGAAATTAATATTATATAATATTTGTACATTTTATTTTAATACATTCCATATATATTTAAATTATTATTAAAAAAAATCATACAGGATAAATTAATAATATAAAGATAATTTTGTCTTTTTTTTTTAAAAAAAATATAATCAATAAAAACCATATTTAATTTATTGTAATTTTGTCTTATTTTTATATATATTAAATTGCTTCTTATTTTTATAGAAATGAATATTTATTTTAATTCCATTATTATATTTTATTAATTACTTAATATTTTTATTTAATAATTTATATTTTGATTTCGTTTAAATTAAAAAAATAAAATAAAAATAAGAATACATTTGTGTTTTCTTATTTAGATATAAATTTATAATTTTTAAATTTAAAAAAAGTACAATATTATTATTAATTTATTAAGCTTAAAATTTTTTTATATTGATTAATTTTACTTAATAAATTAAGTTTAATAATTTAATCAATTAATTAATTATGTATAAAAAAATAATAATATTTTATAAATTAATTAATATTATAATTTATATTTATTTTTATTTAATTTAAAATTTTTTTTAAATATATAACAAAACTTCTTATTTTTAAAAAATATAATATAATATATTTTTAAAAATAATTAATGCAAATTTTAAATTGATATTAACCATTTTTATATTTTATTTTAAATATTATATATTTCTTATATTAATAAAATCAATACACATTTTTATTTTTCGTTACATATATTTTATAAATATAAAACAATTATAATGAATAAATATTATAAAAAATAAAAAATATTACATTAAAGAATTAAAATTATTTAATTTTAAATATATAATCATAAATATTAGATTTTTAGTTCACTTTATCATATGTTTTCAGCTTTATATTTTAAATATATATTTTATTAACTAATTTTTAAAATAAACTTTAGCATTTTAAAAAATTGAATAATATTTTAAGATTTAAAATTCAAATAAAACTAAAAATAAAATAAATTAAAAAATTTTCTTATATAAATCTTTGAAAAAATAAATAAAAAATAATATTTTACAATTAACTAAATTAAAAAAAATAAGAAAAATATGTTTTAAAAATACTCTCAAAAATTCCTTCTTATATTTTTAATTGTTGCATTAGCATCTTCTTGTGTATTTTTAATTTACACTTAATCTTAAGAACCTGATTACCAAGCTCTTTTTAAAAAACATAGCCCTAATTTTTCTAAGAAACAATTCTCATTGTTTGCTATAGATCTATTAAAAAAGCACAATAATTTATTCTTTTCGACAGCTTTTGACTAAAAAAAGCTCGATTAATCCCAAGCGATTTAACATGTAATGAAAGTCAGCTTAGATTTTGTGTTCAACTTATTTGATGTGAACTCAAATGGAAAAATAACTTAACAAGAATATGAGTAGGTAGTCGATAAATTGTACAGAGACAAATAAGATAGAGATCATTATTTAGGAAAATTTAAAGAATTTTCGAAAGGATAAGATATTAATAAATCTTAATTGTAACAATTATTAATGAAAGAAGCTAGTTTGGGTTACAAAATGAAAGAATCCTAAGAATAATTTAGTAAAAATGTTTCTAATGTTCTTTTGAAAGACAAAGTTATGTTTAAGAAAACTTCTAAATTTGTTTATGATTTATTCGATGTAAATTAAGATAAAATAGTAAAAAAAAGTGATGTTTTAGACTTGGTTAATGCACTTTCTAAAAATCATATTCAAATTAATCAATAAGAACTTGATGAGAAAGTTGATAAAATCTTTTAATTTTTAAAAATGTTTGGTGTTGGAGATGGAAACGAAGTATAACTTGAATAATGGTTAACTTTTACTTAATAAATGAGACCTTAGATACTTCAAGCTATAAATATATGATTTTTATAATTTATTCACTTATTTTTTATTTATTTTATTAATGAATTGCTTTTATATATATATATTTTTTTTTAAATAAAATTAAAAATTTTTATTTTTTTAAAAAATTAATATTTTATTTAATTATAAATAAATAATTTTATAAATGTTAAATATATGTTATTTTTTATATTATATTTTTTTCTTAAAAATAGAAGAAAAAAAGCGATTTAAATATGCGAAAAAGTTTAAAAATAAGATAAAATTATTTACATTGTATTATTTTAATAGTATATGTGTCAATATTTTAATTATTATTAGTTATTTATCTAATTTTAAATTAAACAAAAAATCCGAATTCCCGGGTTCGAACCGGGGACCACCGGATGACTACATAACTTTACAGTCCGATGCTCTTCCAACTGAGCTAAATTCGGTTTGTTAGTTTTTTCTTTTAAATAAAGTAAACAAAATTAAGTATAAATAGGAAATCCACAAGAATAAATATTTAAATATTATTTTCATTTTTAAAAACATTTATTTATTTTGCAATAACTAACAGTTATAATATTAAATTATAGAACCAATAAACTTAAATTAGGTATATTTAAATATATAAAAATACATAATATTGAAAGTATTAATTATCAAATAAGTTTAGAATGAAAGTATTAATCAGAGTAGATTCCAATAAATTTAGTAAATTTTATAAATATATATTATAATTTGAATCATATTATTATTTTTTATAATAAAATCTTTTTTAAATTATCCATAATAAAATTTTATTTATATGCATATATTAATATTTTTTTTATATTAATAAACATGAATTTAAAAACTTTAGAATTATTTTACTATAAATAAAATAAAATATAATTTAAAAAAAAATTATTTATATAGATAAAAATTAATAGCAGTATACTAATAAATATTTTAATCATATATGTAAACAGTTATAACAAAATAATAACCATAATATAAAATCTTAATCAAAAAAAGACAATACTTTATAATGATTTTAGTTACATATTAATATCTAAAATATAATAATTATTTAAATAAGATATTAAAAACTCTAAAAATAATTATAATATGATTAAAATACAATAAAACTTATCAAAATACAATTTGAATAAAAGTAAAATTAAGAACCTGGCTAAATAATTATTATTTCTTTAAACTTATTTCTAAACCTTCCACATTCTCATTTATATACACTAAAATAAATATTTACTGTAAAGATAAATATTTTTATTTATTTTAAAATAAAAAAAAATTCAAGAAAAGTTTCTAGAATACATAATTAGATTGAAAAACATTAATTTATAAATCAGAAAATGAAAACTATTTTAATAGATTCGATAGTTTAGGATTACTAAAAGTTTTGCTTACTTCCCCCAAACAATATTTATGGCAGTAAACTTAATTGGTAGATTTTCGGATAATTAACATATCATACAATTAATCAAATAAGCTTTAATTAGTAGAAATCGTATATCTATTTATTGCTGTAAAATACGTAAAAATATATCCTCCACTTAAAGATTTTCTAGATATAACACAAGAAGCATATAATAAAATTGAAACACTTCATATGGTAGGGTAAATATTAAAAACTTTAAATTTGATATGACTGTTCTTTCGGCACATAGATTTTTATAAAGATATTGCATTTTAGATTTGACTGAAAAAAAAAATTCGATTGTGTTTTGGGTTTATATATATATATTGGAATTAAGTTTTATGGAAATTAAAATTATTCCATTTTCTGAATCAATAAAGGTTGCTTTGATTTTATTGTTAACAAATAAGTGATTTGGACTGATAATCTAAAATTTAATTTTAAATATGAAGAATAATCGTTAAAATAATTTGAATTTATCATGCTTAATATATTAATGAATGCGCCTAAATTTTAATAATAATTGATAAAGAAAAATATTAAGTGGCTAGTATTAAATTATTAAGAGTACAAAATTAGAATAAAAAAAATATTGAAATAAATTTATATATTAATAAAATAAAGTATTTTTAATTTAATTATTTAAAAAAAAAAAAAATTGTGTATCATTTATTAATAAGAAAAAATTTTATTTTAATTTTTTTAAAATAAAATATAGAAATGTAATTTATTGATAAAAAAATTTAATTTAATTTATAATTATTTAAATAAATATTTTCAGTAAATATAAATATATATATAATTATTTTGCATTTTTAATTACTATTTTAAATTAATAATTCTAATACTTTATTTCAATTCTTCTTTAATTCAAAAAAATTCAGAAAGTATTTACTATATAAATATTTTTCTAATAATTAAAATAATTTTAATTTATTTTTTTATCAAAAAATAAAATTAACGAAAAAAATAATATAAATTAATTGAAAAAAATAATTATTTGAATACAAAAAAAATAAATTAAATGAACAATAAAAGATAATAGTCTTTAACAATAATACTAGATAAACCTAATTAAGCATATAATACATTTTTAAAAGTTATCCCATAATAAAAATACATAATATATAAACCAAGTTTTATTAATGCAAGTATTAATAATGTAATTTATAAAAGATAATAATCTTTAAAATATATTCCATAAAATACTAGTTATGCAATTATAAACAATTTAAGTATTTTAGGCGAATAAAATAATTATCCCTATAATAATAGATTAGTCAATAATTTTGCAAATAAAATAAATTGTTAAAATAGTTTAATACAAAATTAAGCCAAAACTTAAATATAAGCAAGCTTAAGCTAGAATAATATTGCAGAGACTTATCTACAAAAATATAAAAACAATTTAATTTAAAATAATATTAAGACTAATGAAAAATAGTATTTAGAAAGTAGATAGAAGATGAAGGAAATTAGCTTTGAAAAAAATCACTAAATAAATTTAAATTAGCATAAATAAGGTTTCAATTATGTAACATTTTATCCGTAAAGTACTACTACAAAAATTAAAAATAACAATTATTATTAAACAAGAAGTCCATTTACTCAATAAAACTAAAATTTATTAAATAATTTTTATTAAACATAATAATATTGGAATTTAAAATAAGACTAAACTTAAATTTTGTAAAAATCACTTCAATAAAATGAACAATCTTTTACAATAAATAATATAAATGATTCAATTATAAAAGAAAAGTATATAATTATATAAATAATGTACAATATTTTTTTTTAAAAAAATAAATAAAAGCTTCAATAAATAAACTTAGACAATTTAAAATAATTAAAAAATATAAGTTATCAACGAATAATTAGAGTTATCAAATATGTCTCTTTCTAATCATATAAAAAATGAGAAAAAAATATGCAAATAATAATAGACTAGTCCAGTATAAATAATTTCAAATAAAGAAGAAGTAATGTAAATTAAATATTATTAATTTTTTTTTCTTTTTCTTTAAAAATAAATTAAATAAAAGAAAATAAAAAAGTACTAAAAAATTGCCTATATCTTCATAAAGTTCGACTAAAGAAGAATAAAATAAAAAATAAAAAATCGAAAAAAACAATGATTATGAAATAAATGAAAATGATATCAATTTATATTTTAAATAATTTAATAAAGACTATAATAATTTATTTTTATAAAAAAAATAATAACTTAAAGATAAACTAAAAAAATAATAAAAATCATTAGAATAAAAGAACCTTTTAGAAAATAAAAAAAATTAAGATGACGAAATATAAAAAAAAGTAATGATAAAAAGAGATGAATTAATATAAAAAATAAAATTCATTGATTGGCAAATTGAATAAACCTAAAAACTTTATGGAAGCGAAAATTTAAAATAAACATTTATAAATAAAATATAGAATATAAAATAAAATAAATTTATAGATAAAACTATAATTTTTGATATGCTTTAATAATAAAAGGAAAATAAAAATTTATAAAAAGATAAAAGCTTATAAAATAATTTAAAATAATAATATAATATTTAAAACAAGAATAAATAATAATTAAATAAAAATTCATTTAAATAATAATATTTTTATAAATTTTCAGCTATAAATTAGTAAAAAAAAAATATAATTTAAAATAAAATAACTAATTAAGTTATTTAATAAAGATCACAAAAAAATGAAATGAAATTTTAAATTTTAAATTAATAAGGCAAAAAATTTTTTAATAATAAAACATAAGACCTGAAAAATGTAATTTAAATAAAGATAATAAATAATATTTGAAAAAAAAAGGAAAAAAAAACGACTATACACATAAGAAATAATTCAGAAGAAAATGATTATCAAAAAGAAGTATTTAATTATATATTTTTATATTTTTTTTTACATTAAAGAAGCTAATTAAATTAGATTATGAACATAAAAAAAATATTTACAAAAAGGCTCTTTAAAATTATTTAAAAGGCTTTAATAAATAAAATAAAGATGATTTGCTTTTAATTAATTAAGAGAAAAACCATAAAATATAAATTAATTAAAAAACTAATTCTATCTATTAAAAAAATCCTATTAAATGTAAATTAATATTTTAATAAAAAAAATTAATTTCATTTAAAATAAATAATTAAATATATTTAAGTAAATGTTAAGTCAATAAATAAGTTGAAATCATTTAGCTTTAAATAATGAAGAATATTTTAAATTATATAAAATTAGTTATTTTTTAGAAATTATCGTAAATACTAATAAATATATTTTTAATATAGCTTAAGATTTAAACTGTATAAATTAATTTTTAATTATTTACTATAATTTTTTTTATTATAAAATTGATTAATTTACATAATATATATTTACTTTATTACTTTATTAAATGTTTTTTTTTTTTTTTGAATAAATAAAACAAGTTTATGTTTTAAATTAATATTTCGATATAAGAATTAAAAATAGAACGAATCTTATAAATTACAAATTACAAATTACATAAATAAGCAATCAAATATTTAAAAGGAAAAAAATAAAAATATAAAAAAAATAAAAATAAAAAATGTCAACATATTAACAAAAAAGAAGAGTATTTGTAGTCGGAGTTGGAATGACTAAATTCATCAAACCAGGTAATCCCCATAATCCTGACTATCCCCAAATGGCTAAATAAGCCATAAACCGTGCTTTAAGTGACGCAAATATAAATTTTAACAAAATTCAATCTGCTACTATTGGCTACGTTTATGGAGATTCAACATGCGGTCAAAAAGCCCTATATGAAGTTGGTATGACTGGAATTCCCATTTATAATGTAAATAATAATTGCGCTACAGGTTCAACTGCAATTTATTTAGCTTATTAATTTATACAAGGAGGTGCTTAAGATTGCTGTTTAGCCTTAGGATTTGAAAAAATGGAAAAGGGATCACTTACTTTAAAATATAAAGATAGGGAATAACCTTTAGGAAAGTTTTTGTAAAAAACAAGTGAATGGGCAACTATGACCGAAATGCCTTTTGCTGCTTAAATTTTCGGAAACGCAGGAAGAGAACATATGCAAAAGTAAGTTTAATTTTTTTTTTTAAATTAAAAAATAAAAAATAGATATGGAACAAAATTGGAACATTTTGCCAAAATAGCATATAAAAATCACTTGCATAGTGTAAATAATCCCTATAGTTAATTCAGAGATAAATATACACTAGAAGAAATAATGAAATCGCCCAAAATACATGATCCTTTGACCAAATTATAATGTTGTCCGACTTCAGATGGCGCCGCCGCGGCAATTATAGTTTCCGAATAATTCATTTTGGAAAATAATTTACAAGATTAGGCTGTAGAAATCTTATCTATGACTATGACTACAGATAATCCGAATACTTTTTCAGACAAATCCTTCATTAATTTAGCTGGATGTTATATTTATATATATTATTTTGAAAAAAAAATCATAAAATAGTTGATATGTCAAAAAGAGCAGCATAAAAAGTTTATCAAGAATCCGGAATAAAACCTGAATAATTATAAGTAGTAGAATTACACGATTGTTTTAGTGCTAATGAATTAGTCACATATGAAGCTTTAGGACTTTGCCCAGAAGGAAAAGCTGCTGAATTCATTGATAAAGGCGATAATACATATGGAGGAAGAGTTGTTATTAATCCTTCAGGTGGTTTAATTTCTAAAGGACATCCTTTAGGAGCTACTGGATTGGCTTAATGTGCTGAGTTATGTTGGTAATTGAGAGGAATGGCGGAAAATAGATAAGTTAAAGGCGCTTAAGTTGCTCTTTAGCACAATTTAGGATTAGGAGGAGCATGTATAGTGGGAATATATAAGAAATATAATTAAAATAAGGGATGGGTGAGAGATTAATAGACTGCTAATCCAGAATTGTTGGAAAAAATGGAAAGTCAAGTAGTTCCTAAATTATGATAAAATATTATTTTTATTTATTTAAAAATAAGAATTTCTTATATTTTAAAAGAAGCTTTTTCAATTTAGATTAGAAAAATTGGATATATATTTTTTATATTCAAATATTATTATATGTTCTTTTACTTGAAAAACTATAATACTACATTTTTATAAGAAAAATATTAAATAAAAAACTAAACTATAATAAGATTTAGAATTTATTTTAAATAATAAATATATTAAAAATTTTTTATTTGTTTATATAAAATTAAGATTAAAATTTAAAATATTTAAAATATATATAAAAAAATATTATTAATTAATATATAATATTTTTAAAAAAATGAATATTATTATATTATTTTGTTTTATATTTAAAGTTTTCACTTTATCATTTCTAATAAATTTATATAGTAAAATTTATTTAGAAATTATAAACAAATATTTTGAATAAATAATTATTTTAATTTTTATTTTAATAAATTAATTTTAATCAAAACTAATATATATTTTTGTTTTAATTAAATCCTTAAAATATTATATTGTTTTTTCTTTATTTAAATAATTATCAAACTTATAAAAATAAATTTAAATGAAAAAAGGCTTTTTTTTTCATAAACAATTATTTTTTTTAAATAAGGTATAAATATATAAAACAAGTAAAACAAATAAACTTCTCTTAAATAGACTAAAAGCAACCAATCTAATAATTAAAAATAGCATAACTAGATTCATATTGAAAACTCATTAACATTATGGGAAATAAATTCAATATAAAATAGATTCATAAGGGTAAATCATTATTTTTTTACATTTAATTTTATTTGATTTTTACCTTTTTAATAATATTTTATTTTATTTAATAAAAATTATAAGAAAATATTTTTATATAGGCCATTTAAAATATCAGTTTTTCCTTTATTGTTTTATTGGTTTTAGTTATTGGATATAGTAGATTAATTATACTATATTTTTATGTATATTCTTTTGTTTTTTCTAGTTAGCTTTTTACGCTTATATAATAAGTTATGCTAGCTTAAAGACAGAAAAAAAATATTAGATTTAAAAAGTAAAAAATATATATATATAAATTTGCATATAATTATTTAATAAAAAAAAAAAGTTTTTTTATAATTTTATAAAACCTCAATTTAATGATAATATAAATATATAAAGTATTTTTAAAAAACTAAAACATTTAATATTTAAATATAATTTTTCATAAAAAATTAAAATTATAAGTATTTTTTATTATTATTTATAAATTAATATTATATATTTAAAATATATAAAAAATAAAATTTATATTAAAACATTTTTTAATATTTTATGTTTATTGTTATTTTAAATCAAATTGCATAAAACGCATTAAAAAAAAATATTATATATTTGATTAAAAATAACAAAATATTTTTTTATTTAATAATTTATTTTATAATATTATAAAAAGCTCGTTTTTAATAAATATTTTAAAAACGATATTATAGACAATAAAAATTAAAAAGTATTAAGGATATTTTATAAAAAATAAAATAAAAAAAAAAGTTGTAAAAATAAAATATTAATAAAATAAAATAAAAATAATAATACAAAAAAATGAACAAAAACGAACAAGTTCCACTTAATCAACCTGAAAACTAGAACACTACAAATAATTAAGAAAACCACATTGATATTGAAAATCCTTTAACATTATGGCAATGGGCATAATCTAAAACAGATTAATAAGGACCTAGTTTTATAATTTTCACTATAGTTTATTTTATTTTAGGAGTTCTATTCTTGACATTTACAAATGATAAAAAATATTACAATTGTGAAAATTAAGCTTTTGTCAACTGGGCCCATGATATAGGTGTTTTTTACTTTATTTTATTTGCTTTTTATTTGCTAATAACTCTTTTTTTCTATTTAGTAAAATCTTCAAAAAAAATTATTTATTTAAGTCATTTAGTAATTACAATTGTTGGACTTATAGTTTTAGTTATTTTAGTGTTTGGATTAACATTTTCTGATGATGATGCTTGCGGAGATTTACATATTCTTTCTAAAATATATTATATTACTATGCATATCCTCTTTGCACTTATTCTAGTTTATATTTGTTTTATAATATATGCTTCTTTAAAGAAAAGTAAATAAAAAGTTTGAAAAAAGAATAATTTTTAAAAAAATTAAAAGAAATATTTATGTTTTTAGAAAGAAACTTTTATATGTTTTAATATAAACATTTTATTCTTTTAATATTTTTATGATGATTTTTTTTTTTTAAATTAATGGAATAAATATTATATTTAAATAAAAAATATAACATTATATTTCATTTTATAATTTAATTTTTTTATATTAAAACTTTAAATATTTATATTTTTATTAACTAAAATTAAAAGATAATTGTTATATAGTATGAATTCATTGATTATTTATTATTTATAAAATAATTAAAAACGGAATATTATAAGCCAATTTTTCAAATACATTATCATCTTATATGTATAAAATAAAAAATATTGGTAAAGAATAAACTAAAAACTCAAAAATTTTTTTCCCAAATCTTTTTTTTTTTATCAACTCATTTACTTAATTTGTATTTGTAAATTTAAATAATTCAAATTAGGGTTGTTTAAACTAAAAAGAATCATAATTTTTTGAAATTTAACTTTTGCTAAAATATTTATTACTATCATCTACACATTTAAAAAAATTATCAATTAAAGTAATAGTTGATTAATCATTTGATTTAAATTTTTGAATTTCAAATTAATCGAAATTGATAGATTAATTATTAAATGAATATTCTTTTAAATTTTAAGACGCTTAAATATTTTCGTCTGTATTATTAGGATAAGTCGTAAATTTAATAATAGATTATTTCGTTGTAAAGTTTTTGAAATCTTCCTCATTATTTTAAATTTAAAATTAATTATTTCTTAAATTTTAAATACAATTATTGTTTTAATCTAAAACTTATTTTAAAAAATCATAATTTTCTACTAATTTTTTATATTAAAATTATAAGTTTTCAATAATTAAATCCTTGGACATATCTTTTTTTTATTTTAAACCTAAAAAATTTTAAATTTTCTCGAAAATACTACTTTATTCAACTTTCTGTAGTTCGAAACCTATATTAAATTAATTATTAATACTTGGACAGAATATTTTCATTTTTTAATTTTCATTAGTTTCTATGACATCCGTAAATCTATTAAAAAGAGAACATAAACTAATAATAAAGTTTATTGAAAAAGGACCTTGATTATAATCTAAAAATTATGTAGCTATTTATAAATAGGAAATTATACTTATATTTATTCCTGTTTCTATCAGTTAATCCTCAGAAAGATCTTATTTTAAAACTATATGTTTTTACTAAAATATTTAATTAAGGTTTTCTATATATATATCTTTAGAAATTTCGTTAAAATTGTTTTCTTTTTATTAAATTTAATTGTATTTTTTTAGAATTTATGTCAAATCTTACCAAACTTTTTCATTATATTATTCTTCCTGCATTTTTATCTCACCTTTTGTATAAAGGTTTTCTATTATTTTAATTAATTACATTTTTTATAATTTTTATTAATTTTATTTTTATTTAAAATATGCGGAATTTAAATATTTATTCTAATAAATATTTTTACGAAAAATTGAAATTTTAATTAAAAAACAAATGATTTTGAAAAAAATAAATATTATAAAATTTTATTTATTAAATAATAAAATATATTAAAAATTTATATTTAATTATATAAATTAAACGAATAGTTTAAAATTATAAATATTATATAAAAAACATGGTAATATTATAAGTTTATATTAAATTTTTTATATTTTTTCATTATTATAAAAAAACTTATTTGATTTCTGAAAAAAATAAAATCAATTTTTACATTGAAAAATTTATTTTTTGAATTTAAAAAAAAATTATATATAGAGAAAATATGTTTGTATTAACTCTATCAATATTTTTTTATTTTTTCAATTTAATTTTATCCCAGATTCAAGACGTTATATAAGCATGCGAGATTCAAACTAACTTTTTATATGTAAATGGCAATTGTATTGATTGCTCCTTAGCAGTAAATTGTGAAATATGGTAAAAAAAACATTATCAAAATACATAAAAAAAATTAGTATAGGAACTTTATCTAATAATATATGTAATCCACCAACTATTTAAAGTTGTTAAAGGCCAGGATATCTAATGAATGAAATGAATTTATGCTATGATTGCCGAACATAAGATTAATGTGTATAAAATTGGTACTTAAAAATATATTTAAATAAATATTAAAAAAAAATATATTTAGTGATGGATTTTGGGATACTTAATTATTATCATGTATTAGATTTAAAGAATTTTTGGTATAATCATATACCAGAATATTATGTAGTAGTATTAAAACAAGGCCAGGCTGCTTTAAATGTGCCCATTAAAGATACTATTGGTCTTCAACATTACTCAGATGTTTAAAATGTTCTCTTTAATATTAATGGGACCGTGTAAATTTAACCTGTTCTTAATAATCTACATGTTCTGATCCTTTATTAAATAGAGACCCTACATCAGGCACATGTTTAGATTGTATCACCGTAAATTTACTAACAAATCCACAAACGAAACATGTTCAACTTGTCCTACTGAATGTAATTCTTGTATAAATGGTACATATTTCTGTAAACCCAATTAATGTAAAAAAAATTTTACTTAGATTGTATGGGAAGACGGAAACTCTATGTTATGTTAATGTTCAGGTGCTTTTTATTTAGACGAAAATAATAATTGTTTACCATGTGATGTAAAAAAATAAATATATAAAACATATCAATAAAATTTTAAAAATAAGGGAACATGTTTAAGATGTCGAAATATAGATAAAAATGTTTTCGATGTCCATCTACTCCATAAAAATAAGGAATAAAACCTGGCACAAACAATTGCGTAAACTGTTCTATTTTATAACCTGACGGACTTGAATGCTAAATCGAAGTTTTTAGTTTCTGTATTGTCAAAACTATATTTAATGATTCATGTACTTGTGAATCATCTGATTTAATATATGATAAAGTCCTTAAGTATTGTTTATGTTTAAAAGGTGATATATATAACCCTATTACTAAATAATGTAATAAATGTTAATTAGAATATGCTAATTGTTACTAATGTAATCTTAATTAATGCCTAAAATGTGTTTCTGATACCTTTAGATTTACAAGTATTATACTTTTTTTATTTATTTTTTACTAAATTTTAAAATAGATTCAGGTTGTATATGTGATGAAGGGTATGTTTTAGTTAATTAATGTGTTAAATGCATTACTAAATATAATATAGGTTGTAATATGTGCAATTTTTAAACATGCCTAGGTTGTGCTTTAGGCTTTTATTTAGAATTAGGTTTATGTATTGCCTGTAGTACTTTAAATCTAAACTGTTTGACTTGTAATTCTTCTAAAGTATGTCTTTCTTGCACAAAAGGTTATTCTTTAGTAAATTCTGAATGTGTATGTGACACAGTATCCTAAAATTTTATAGTAAAATCAGGTTATTGTGAAGAATGTTTATTATTAATTGAAGGATGTAAAAAAAACTTTTTTTAAAAAAAATAGAAATAAAAATATAGGTTCTAAATGTATTCTTGATACAGTTACAAATATAGAAAGATGTAATACATGTGTTGATTCTTATGTTTTGTCTTCAAATTTTACATGTATCTAATGTACAATCGGACAATATAGATTAGGAGAAAAATGCTTAAATTGTGCAGATTAATTTTGTGCTAAATGTAACGAAATAAGCTGCTTTAAATGTCGTTCTACATTTACTTAAGATGCAGTTAGCAAAAAATGTACATGTGATAAAGTTGTAAATTTGCAAACATTAAAATGCCAAACATGTGCCGAAATATTCGGCTATTTATGTACCTAATGTGCCTCTTCAGGCTGCAGTTAATGCTCTCTCCCGAATTACACTCCAAATAAATTCGGCTGCCAATGTATAAATGGAAATATCATCATTTCTGATAACTCATGTAAGCTTTGTCCTTAAAATTGTTCGGCATGTACACTTTCTAATGATTGTACTGTTTGTTAAACTGGCTTTTATCTATTTAAAAACAATACATGTTAGCCCTGTGGAGCTCATAAATACTACATTTCATCTTTGAAAGCTTGTGCAAACTGTAATACAAATTGTATGAATTGCGCAATTGAAACAGGAGCATGCACAGGTCCTTGTGATAAAGGATTCACCCTCTCGAATTCCGAATGTATATGCTAGGCTGCTTTAAGACTTATTTTAGACGGCGAATGTGTTTTATGTCAACAAAAAGTTCCAAACTGTTTTATGTGTAGAGATGCATTGTGCACTAAATGTGAAACTGGATTTAAACTTATGGACAATAATACATGTGGAAATTGCTTACCTGGATAATATTATATAAAAGGCAAATTAAAATGCCTTTAGTGTTTCCAGTGTTCTCAATGTAATGATGAAACCGGAACTTGTGTTTCCGAAGATAAATGTTTAAATGGATTTTATTTAGATTAAATAACCAAATTTTGTTCCTGCAACTATAATAAAGTACTTATAAATGCTTCAGGCTAATGCGATTTATGTAGTTTAAAATACCCATAATGTGAAATTTGTGATAGTACATTGTGTTTAAAATGTCTTCCCGATTTTCGACTTATGATAGACAATAAATGTGAGAAATGCTAAGATAACGAATATTATATTTCCTCTTCAAAGCTGTGCTATCTCTGTCCCACAAACTGTACTTAATGTATTGATGAATCTGGTATTTGCACAGGAGATTGCCTAAATAACAATATATTAGTATCAGGTTCTTGCGTATGTTAAATAGACAGAGCTTTAGTAAAACAAGGAGATTTATAAATATGTGAAATGTGCTCTAATTTAATTAATAATTGTTTATAATGTGACGGCCCTAACTTCTGTTTAAAATGTAGTAAAAATTTCCAAATAAGCAGAGGCGAGTGTAGGAATTGTGAATCTTTTGAACTTAATATGGGCGGAAATTGCGTTGCTTGTAATGTTCTTATGAATAGATGCAATACATGCAAAAGTGAAACACTCTGTGATAAATGTTATGATACTTTTTAAAAAAAAACTGATGAAATTGGAAAAGATACTTGCATTTGCCCTAAAGGCTCCTATATATAACCCCGAACCGCTTAAGGAAATGAAAAATGTCTCTTATGTACTTCCTTTGACCCCTATTGCATGATTTGTACTTAAGTTAATGTATGCTAATGGTGTCAAAATACCTATCATTACAATAAAACAGCCAAAAAATGTATTTAATGCACTCCAAATGAATATTACTTAACCTCCGAACCAGAAAAAACATTCCAAAAATGCATAAACTGTAACAGTATACATCCTAAATGTATTTAATGTACCCCTGATGCGAAATGTAAAAGCTGTTCTGACAATTACGAAAACACTAACTACACTTGCTAATGTATAAACGATAGACTTTTGATGTATAAAAACTCACTTTTTTAATGCATTTTATGCAGAGAAGCCATCGACCCATTATGTAGTTAATGCAGTGATTAGATATGTAATAAATGTGAAAAATATTACTATTTAAGTTCTGACTATAAAAGGTGTCTTCCGGAAATTCTAATTACTTTCAAAGAAACTTCGGGAGAACCGCTATCCACAGTTTTCGAAATGAACATAAAAGCTGCAATAGTTCATTTAAATGCTAACCCGATTTTAACAATTTACCTATATAATAGCAAATAAGAATACTATAACGAAATCAAATCCAAAATACAGTTATAATAAGATTATGATTTAAAAAAAAATTACCTTTATGCCAAATTTGACCTCAACAATTAAAAAAATCTCTTCAATATTGATAACGACTCTAATTAAATTTAGAGATCCGAAAAATTTATGCTCCATGAAGGTTAGTAATACTTAGTTTACACCGTAATAAGCTAAAACTTGAAATTTGTATAATTTTAAGTCAAAATATAACTAAATGTGAGCGAATATAAAAAATCAATGAACGACATAGCCTTTGATATATATTAATTTTATAAATTTGCGGACAAATTTATTCTCTATTAAATTTTCATGTAAATCTATATAAAAAATCAATCTATTTGTAAAACAGATGCAGATTGTAATAATCAAGGAAAATGTAAAGAATATGAAAAAATATGTTATTGTACTGAAGATTACACACTTTTTGACTGTTCTGCTGTAAGTACTGAAATCTATGATAGAATTATATAAAGAATATATTCCTAATTATTAGTTTCTTAAGCAAATTCTTAATCTCAAACTTATATAGAAAGCTTCGTAAGGAACGAATTACCATAATTAATTACCGATAACACTTTTTTAAAATAATAATATATCAAAGAAAACATAAGTCGTATATAAGAAATCATCGGCATGGAAAACGTCGAAATCGAGGATTTCAAAGACGCCGAATTAATGATATTGAACATAATGAAATCCATTTCGAGATAACTAAACAACCCTACCAACCTTATTAATCGCCACGATATCTTTACAAACATTTAAAGCCTCAATGACATAATAAAATAGATTCTAGACCGGGAAATAACTAAATACCCTCACTACGTAACAACCGAAATGCAACTCTTAAACCAAGAAACTCGTGATCCTTAACTAATAGTTTTAAAATTCATCGAAAGTGATAACTTTAACACCAAAGCAGACACCAAAAATATGCTTTTTTTGTCTTCTGAATATGAATCTCTAGGAAGAAAACTGCGTGTATCATAATTAGCATATAAAAAAAATCCACATAAATACACTAATACAACTTTATTTAGAAATCAAAGAAATATATTCCCTTTTGTTTTATATAAAGTATGGGATTATGATTATAATTATGGCAAATATAAAACCTCAGAATATATGAAAACTTAAACAGGAAATCCTTTAGAACGCATAGAAGAAATTATTACTGAAACGCCTTTGAAATACTAATTCATTTTTGATGTGAAAAACGCTAAATCTTTAATAAATCCTATATGCCTTTCTCTAGTTTCTTATGAAAGTACGGCTTTTGAAATGTGTTAAGATTTTGCCGTTTTGGATGATTAAATTGTGTGCAATTGCTTTAATTCGGCTACTGTATATGAAGATATTGATAGTATTTTTCTTTCTGATAAATAAGTAGTTGTAAATATAGAATAAAATTATGACTCGTATTATTAAGCTGCTATTACTTTACTTTCAATTGCAATATTAATTTTATTATTTATATATTGGGTCAAATTCTAGAAACTCAATAATAATGATGATGAATTCTCTTAAACGGAAAATTAATAATAAAAAACTAGTAATGTACAATTATCAGGTGTTGCAAACTCGATTAATAATACAGAAAATAAAATAAATAAATATAAAATTAAAATATTTAAGTAAATTTATAGAAATGATTAAAACATGTGTTAATAGGAAAATAGTCATAATTAAATCACCAAAATTCCTGTCATTAGGTAGCCTACCAAATTAATTAAAAAATAAAGAGTTTTAAAATAGAAATATAAAAATTAATCCGAAGATGGCATTTATTTGGAATAAATTTCAAGGAACATGAATTCAGAACCATTATCTTTGAAAAGTAGTAAAATTAAAAAATTTTTAGTAATATAACTGATAAAGATGATCCTATTTTGTAAGGTACAGGAAGTATTTAGTTGTATTTTCAGAATTAAAATGAAAATTTATATACTAAAAATTAAAATTTCCAGACTTAAGAAATTAATTATTAAATATAAGAAGAGTAAGAAAATGAAAGTTAAAAAGAAAATGATAATGATATTTAATTTGTTTAAAATCGATAAGAATAAAAAAAATAAAAAAATTAAGTAAATAATAATAATACTAATAAGTAAACTTATGATAATAATAATAAATATAATAAAGATGTATATATTGAAATTTAAAAGTTTGATAATTAATAACATAATAAATAAATTCATAAATCTATTTTTGTAGATGAAGAGGAATAATAAAAGGATGAAGAAAAGTGTTAATAATAATAAAATTGATATATAAATATATATATATATGTATATTATATATATATATATATATATTTATATATATATTATATTAATAATTTATTTTTATATTTTAAATTATACAAACATTTTATCAAAAGAAAACTTATTTATTTTAAGGGTTTTTTTTAATAAGTATATAGAAAAAATCATTAAAAAATATTTATCCATTCTTTTATATATCACATTCCAATAAAATTTCATTACAAAAATCAGTTTCTATATTAAGCATTATATTACTCAATTCCTCTTTTGTAATATATCCACTTCCATTAGTATCAAAAAATAACCAAAAAGCCTTTTCAATATTTTATTTTAAAAAAAAAATTTCTTTATTAAATGATGATATTAAAAAGACTAAAATTAAATAAATATAAAAATATATATATATATAAATATATATATATATATATATATATATATTTTTTTAAATATATTTTTATATATTTTTATATAATTTTTATTTTTTTATATTAAACCTTTAAAATATATTTTTCCTGTATTATTTTAATAAATATCTTCTATAATTTTTTCTACCAAATCTTTTGTTTATTTTTTATCTCCATAAACTTAAGTATATCCATATATAAGTTATTCTTTACTCAACATTCCATCCCCATTTATATCTAATGACTTAAACGATATTTATAATTCTTCATTTTTTTTCTAATTAACTATCTAACTAATAATAAATATATTAATAGCCTATTTTATTTTTGTACTTCTATAAAACATATCTAAATTTTAAAACACCTTTGATTTATAGGAATAGATTATGCATTTTTCTAAACCCATTAATCGATTAAAGCTAATTAAGCTGAAATACGTTTTTTAGGATCATAATTGAGCATTTTAATAATTAAATTTTTTGCATCATTTGATATTTTATCCCAATCTTATTGATCAAATTTTAATTTCCCTGCTTTAACTTTGATTAATATTTCTTCTTTATTTCTAACGTTAAAAGGTGGATATCCACAGAGAATTACATATAAAATTATTCCACAACTCCATATATCACACTTCTCATCATAATTTTTTCTTTTTATAATCAAAAATTTTAAAATATATATAAAATACAAATTGCTTAAAAATACCTATTATTTCAGGAGCTGATAAGGCTTTTAATTAAATAAAAATAATATATATATATATATATCAAAAATATTAGAAAAATACAAAAATTTAAATACAGTTCATAATACATAATTAATTTATTTAGATATATCTAGAATTATTGAGTTTGCAAAATATGTTACTTTTAAATTAGCATTTCTAAAATCGTTATCAAAAAGTAAATTCTCAGGTTTAAAATCTCTGTGTAATATATTATTTGCATGACAATAAACTAAAAATGAATGAATTTATTTGATAAAATCAGCTGCCATTTTTTAAGTATAAATCTTAAAATATATTATTTTTGCTAATAGATCACCTCCTGAACAAAACCTATATAATTATAAATAAAGGAAAAAAAAAATTAGATATATATATATATATATATATATATATATATATATATATATATATATATATATATATAATATTTTATTTTTACCTATTTTATTTATTATTTTTTAGTTATTTTATATAAAATTATTTTTTATTTTTCCAAATTTTTTTTTATTTTATTTTAGATTTCAAATTAAATATAAAAAAATATATATATATATATATTTTATTAATTATCATACTAATATTACTCTGTTATTACATAATAATTTTTATTGTCTTAAAAAAGTTCTATTAATTTTAAAATATTTGTATGATCTAAGTTTTTTAAAATTTTGATTTCTGAAAATAATTATTCTTCCTCTTATTTTATTAAAGATTATCTTTTTAATGTTTCCATAGTCATTACTTTATCTGTAGTTTTATGTGTTACTTTATAAACTTAACCAAAATCATCTTCTCCTAATATTTTTCCTACTTTATAATGTTCACTAATAGACCCAACCCTTAAATGTATAAAAATATCAGGAGAAACTTAAAATTATTATTAGCAAGACTATTTCAATTTATTTATTGATAGTTTATTATTTGTTCTTTATTGTATCTATTTTATTTATTGATACATTATTTTCTTTTTCTACTTATCTTTCCTAATATTAATATTAATTTTCATTTTATTTATTATCTATATTTTCTTCCCCTTTACAATTTCTTGCTGAATGTTCATGTAATTAATTTAAATTGTTTTTTATTTATTATATACTCTTATCCAATTAAGCTGATGACTATTCTTCTTCAATAACTTATTAATAAATCGGAATTTATATACTTTTACTTAAGTATTTTATGCCTAAGACTTTTTTCTTATTATATTATAAAATAGATTTATTTATTTTTAATAAAAATTTGTATGAATTCCTTTGTTTTTTTTACATTTTTACTTTCAAATGGTTATTATTCATAATCTATTTATGAAATTTTAAAATCTGAATTTACATTTTAATTTGAATTATACATTTATATTAAATCCTGATTTATTTATTTAAAATTTTAAATATAACTAAATATTTTTAACTTAATTTTATATTTCTTTATTCTAAACTAATAATATTTATTTGTTTTCATAAATTGTTTCTGGATATAAGTATAATTGGTTTTAATCTTTTTTTTATTAATATAAAAAAAAAAAATGGTTAAAATATAATTTATTATTTATTTTATTTTTTAAATTCTTTTTTCAAAAAAAAATCTTCTTTTAAATTGTTTTTAATTAAACAACATTAGTTACCTATTTTATAAATGTTTTTATGAATATTATATGTTGACTTATTTTAATATTTGACTATTTAATTATAATTTTCTGATTATTTTTATTAGAAAACAAAACTTAATTTTTTAATTTAATTTATAATAATATTTTTATTTTTAAAATTAATAAAAAAATTATACAAAATATTATAAATATAGAATTAAGAACATTATATATTATAAGTCTGATTATAAACTATTCTCAATTATATTATGAAATTTATTTATAAATTTTAAATAAGATTTGCTTTATTATAATATTTTTTTTTAAAAAAATACAATACCATATTTACTAAAATATAAATATCTTTTTATTTATTAATATTTTTTAAATTATTATAAATGTATGGTTAAAATTAAGTTTTTTGTTTTTTTTTTTATTAAATAATTTTATTAAAATTTAATTTTTATTAAGTTTAATTTTTTTTCTTTAAAAAGAATAAAACTAAAGTTAATTATATATCGAAGATTTAATTACTTATATATATTTTTACATTTATATAAAAAATTAATTAAAATCTTAAAAAATTATTTATATTTTTGGTTGTAATATTATACTCAAGTTTAATTAAGTATTAAAAATTTAATAAATAATTATAAATATTTTTTAATAAATATAAATTTATAAATAATTTGTATTATATCCAATAATATTTTAATTTATATATTTTCTTAACTTTTTTTATTTATTATATAATTTTTTTGGAAAATAATTAATATTAATATAATTTTTTATTATTTAATGTTTTTAAAAACATATATTTATATTTTTTTTTAAATAAAAAATTATATCTTTCTTGAGTATTATTAGAAATGTTTATTTTACAATTTTTTAGAAATTTTATGTAAATTTTAAATTAATTTTAGTTTTATTTAAATTTTATTTATGTTATTTATTAGATATATTGTATTTTCATTAGTTAATATTATTTATTTTCTTACAAACAAATTTAATAATTCTAATAATAAATATTATTTTTCTCACTACGGCTCTACATAATTTGATTTATCGGATAATATATATTATTTATTAAAATTGTTTTTAACAATGTAAAAGATTAAAAATAAACATTTATATACTTTATATTTATTATTATTAATTATTTATATAACAAAAAATGATTTTTTTTAATTTATTTATTTTTAAAATATTAAATAAAATTAATAAATAGAAAAGATAAATAAATTTTTGAATACTTTATATCAAAAAATCCCTTAACTAATATAATTATCTAAAAAGATATTTTTCAAAAAAATGGAAATTCCAACTATTCCAACCATAACCTAAATAATGAAAGTTGATTGTAAGTAAGCGTTCAATGATCTAACACTAAAAGAAAAGCTATATTCTTATTATTTTACCCGTGCTTCATGGTCTGGTTGTAAGATTTGCTATTTTTAACGTTCTTATGAATCTCCAGCCTTATTTTATTTATTTTAAAAAATTTTCATATAAGAATCTACCTCAGAAATCGAACAAAAGTTAAAAACAATTAATTTTTCTGATTTATAAATAAATCAAATTTTTGTTTATATTGCTTCTTTTTTCCAAAATTGTGGAAATTATAAAAGCTTTGGCGATTCTAAATTTATACCTGAAATAAGTAAAGAAAAGTTCCTTTAATTTATTTAAAGTACCAAAGCCTATTAATTAGAGAAACAAAACTTCGATTTTATTTGGGATCAAACTAACTTTGAACTCTATCATTACGAAAAGCCTTATTATCACATTGATTTTATAAATAATAATGGTAAAAAGAAAATAAAATTTATATATTTTTTTTAAAAATATATAAATATTTATATATATATATATATATTTAATATTAATATAGGTATTTCTTCATATTACTCTTCTAATATTACTTAATAAGAAGCCGAATTAATTAATAAATTTATGGAATAACAAGAAATCAATATTTCCCCTTTAAATACTCGTCTTTTAAAACATTCAGAAAAAGAATTTGAAATCCTAATAGCTTCAGTTTCTAAATATTTGTAAACATAATAAAAATACACTTTCTAAGATGTTTAAGTAGTACTCACATATGGAGACTTTGCTCCATTTATGGAATAAATATACTAAAATTTATCTAAATCAATCTCATATTGTTAAAATAAAATCCAAGAAGAAATGATAACTTCCTACTTGAAATTTTTCAATTCTGGTAATAACGAATACCACAAAGATTCCTAAAGAGCTTGGATAAAAGACAAAGGACCCATTATAGAAACTAATATTGGTATAAATATAATAATATATATATAAAAAAAAAACTACTAAACTAATAATATTTAAAAATAGGTTTTATCGAATCATACTTAGATCCATTGAAAGTACGAGCCGAATTTGAAGGATTTGTATCTATAGTAAATAAATTTGAATCAGTAAAATTAGAAAAACTTGTTGAAGAAGCCGAAAAATTAATAACTCATTTACCTTGGCCTAAAGAATTTGAAGTCGAAAAATTCACCAAACCTGATTTTACTTCTTTAGAAATTCTCTCTTTTGCTTGTTCAGGAACTCCTGTGGGAATAAACATTCCTAATTATGATGATATTAGACAAACAGAAGGATTCAAAAATGTGAACCTTTAAAATATATATGGAACCCCCAAATTAGAAAATATAATTTTTTCGACTTAAGAAAATGCCAATTTAATGTGCAAATATTATAAACCTTCTTTATTTTTGATCGTGGCTTTACACGAACTTTTAGGTTTAAATTTTTTTATTTAACTTTTTTTTTTTTAAAAAAAAAAAAAATAGGGCATGGCACAGGAAAATTATTGCAAAAAGACAAAGACGGAAAACTTAATTTTGACAAAAATTTAAAAAATCCATTTACTAATGAAAATATAAATACTCTCTATGATGTAAACGAAACATGGCATTCTAAATTCGGAGAAATATCATCAGGATACGAAGAATGTAAGGCAGATTCAGTCGCTTTATATTTATCTTGTTTCCAAGAATGTCTTGATATTTTAATTCCTGAATTTTCTAAAGAAGAATAATAAGATATTGTTTATATAGCTTGGTACGAGATTATCTATAGTGCAATTAAAGGGCTCGAATATTATGATCCAAATGCTAAAAAATGGGGACAATCACATATTTTAGCTGGATATGCTATTATGTAGGTTTTGTTAGAAGCAGGAGAAGGATTAGTGAGATTAGAAGTAACTAAAAAAAATGATAATGATTATGTTTTTATTCATTTAGATAGAAATAAAATATCTACTATTGGGAAATAAGTTATTGGAAAATTTTTACTTGTTGAATTATTTAAAATTTTCTTTGTTATTTATATATTTTTTTTTAAAGGGATTATAAGTTTATAAAAGTATAGGAGATAATGTTAAAGGAAGTGAGTTTTTTAACAAATATAGTTAAGTTAATGACTAAATGCTTTAAATTAGAAAAATAGCAATTGAAAATAAATAACCAAGGAGGTTAGAATTACAAAATGATGTTAAGTTAATTGAAGATGGATAAAATGTTGAATATGTGGAATTTAATGAAACTTTCTAAGGAATTATAAAATCTTAAGTTTTTCATTATGGAAATAAGGTTGATGATGTTTATAGTGAATGGAAAAAGTATGCAAATTTATTTAGATTATAATAAAAATGATATAAAATATAAATTTTATTTTTAATAAATAAAAAAAAAATTACATTTTTATTATTAATTTATAATTTATTTATAATTAATATATAGAAATATATATAAAATATAAATATATTTTTAAGATTTTATTTATTATCAATTATTATAAAATTTAGTAAAATTATTCTAATTTACTAAATGACTTAAAAATTAATTAAATTAAACTTAAAATTTTACCTAAATTAAATTGAAAATCTACTTTTTTAAACTTCTATAAAATATTTTAAAGAATTCATAATTGAATATTATAACTGTTCATTAAAATAGTAATTTACGTTTTAATAATAAGTATCAAAACAATATTAAATAGAAATAGAATAAAATTATATATATATATATATATATATTATATTATATATTATATTATATATTTTATATTTATATATTTTTTTTATTAAATTTTAATTACTATAAATTTATATTAAATCCAACTAAACATTTTAAATTCAAAATTCTTTAAAACATTTAGTCAAAGTCAATTGTTTATTCTGAAATTTAAATATCTAAACCTTTTTCTCTATTTTTTTTTTTTTTTAAATCTATAAATAATTTTTTTTTTTATTTACTGTTAAATAAGAATTTTAATAATTTAAACTTTTAAAATATTAAAATATAATTGAAAAGTAATTGATTAATAAAAAAATTTAAATATACAATTAAAACTAATTAAATATTAAATATAAATATATATATATATAAATATATATATATATAAATATATATATATATTATAATTTTACTTATAAAAAAATAAATTTTCTATAAATTTACTCCTTTTTTTAATATAATATTAACATTTTCTAAAATTCTTAATTTAAGTTATCTTTTCGTTAAACTTTTCATTTAGTATTTTTAATAAGAATAATAAATAATTTTTAAATACCGAATATATATATTATTTTCTCATATGCTTAACTAATTTTATATAATGATATTATTAGTAAGTTATAAACTTTATTGCTATAGTCAATATTTGAGTTCTTTAAGAATCAGGCATACTATCCCTAATATAAATATATTTTATGTTACGTAAACTTTAATATAAATTACCTTATAAAATTTTTTTTAAAATATAGGTTTAATTATAAAATCTTTTCAAATAAATATTCCAAATTTAAGTATTAATGTAACTTATTTTTAATATTTTAAATATATTTTTTATCAAACATTTACTTACAAATTTTATGTATTGATAGTTTATAGTTCTTTATATCTATTACATTCATAAAAACTTATTATATCTTATATATGATTTAGTTAAATTCCATACTACATTTTACATCTTTTTTATTTAAAAACATATTTTAATGATTACTTCATATTTTTGCAAAATTTAAACATTAGTTTTAGTATGTTTTATTTATTACTGTTAAATTCTTTTAAGAGCAATCTTATTAAAAATTTTTAGGATTATTTTTAGAAGATTAATCAAGGTTTCCTGTTTATGATTTAATTTAACTAATTTTAACTTTAGGTTTAATTAAGAATATTATTTTAATTCTAAGTATAATTTTTATTCTAAATTTAGATTAAATTTTAATTTTATTAATTTTAATTCTAATCTTAACTTTTATTTTATATTAATATTTATTCAGTTTACTATTTGTATTTTTATTTCGAAATCTAATTTTCGTTGTTTTTATTTTAATTTTCTTATTAATTTTCATTTTAAATATTCTAATTTAAGTTTTAATTTAATTAATTTTAAACTAAAGAAGTTTAATTTATAATTTAATTTTAATCCTCCTCATTTAATTTTAAGAAATTTTAGCCAGATTTTCTTATTATTTTTTTTCGAAGTTTTATTTATCGTTTTAATATAATTAATTTTAATATTATAAATTTTAATTATAATTTTAACTTTAATTTATATTTTAATTTTAATTTTAATTTTAATCTTAATTTTACTTATTAGAAATCTAAACCTGATTTTCTTATTATTACTTTTAGTCTTTTAATTTTAGATTTAAGTTTAATTTATAGTCTAATTTTAATTTTAATCCTAATTTTACTAATTAAAATTCTAAGCCTGATTTTCTTATTATTATTATTTTTAATCTTTTTAATTTTATTCATTTTAATTTTATTAATTATTAATTTAATCCTGATTTTAATTTATATCCTAATTTTACTTATTAAAATTCTAAACCTGATTTTCTTATTATTATTTTTCATCTTTTTAATTTTATTAATTATTAATTTAAGTCTAATTTTAATCCTAATTTGGCTTATTAAAATTGTAAACCTGATTTATTGTTTTTCATCGTTTTAATTTTAAATTTAAATTTAGTTAATATTATAATTTTAATCCTAATCTTACTTAATAGAATTCTATGTCTAATTTTCTTATTACCTTTTATCATTATTTTAATTTTATTAATTATTAATTTATGCTTAATTTTAATTTTAGCCTAATTATACTTAATCGAATTTTAAGCCTGATTTTCTTATTACTATTTTCACCTTTTTAATTTTATTCATTTTAGTTTTATTAATTATTAATTTAAGTTTAATTTTAATCCTAATTTTACTTAATAGAACTATTAGCCTTATTATCTTATATTTTTTTTTTCGTCGTTTTAATTTTATTAATTACTAATTTTAATTTTAAGCCTAATTTTCTTATTACTTTTTTTCGTTGTTTTAATTTTATTCATTTTATTAATTATTAATTTATGCTTAATTTTAATTTTAATATTACTTATTTAAATTCTAAGACTTATTTTCTTTTTATTATTTTTCTTAGTCTTAATATTATTTATTTTAATTTTAGTTATTTTACTAATTTTAATCATTTTTATTTTATTATAAATTATAATTAATTTTATTGTCGTTATTAACTTCAGATTTTTTTTATTATTTAGCTTATTAGCCTTCTACTTAAATAATTAATTTGTTATTTTCTTTTTTATTCTTATCCTAATTATTATTTTATTTATTTTAACTTTGTTAAGGTTAAACTTTTTTGTCAAAATTATTTTCATCTTTTTAATTTTATTGTCTATTTTAATTAATCTTTTAGCTTGATCTTAAATATCCTAAACTTCTCAAAACGCCAACTATTATTGCTAAAGAAATAATTACAAATACAATTAAAAAAATTAGAGTAAGTTTTATTTTAAAATCTTTATTTAAATTTAGAATTAAAATATATATAAAAAAAAAATAATACTTATTTTCAAAGCAATTTAATTATCTTTTTAATTTTATATTGTAGGTAAAATACCTAGATGAGTTAGTCTATTTTAATTAGTATAGTTTTTTGTTTAATTCAAATTATCTATATCATTAATCTTAGGACTGAGAATAAGATTTCTAGTTCTATTAGAAACTACTAAATAAGACATATTTTTGTTTTTTAGAATATTTTTAAAAATATTATCATTTACATTTATATTAAGAAAAATTAATTTTCATAATTTTTTGAAAATAATGTTTCATATTTTTGAAATAAGAAAATATATATATATATATATATATATATATATATATATATATATATATATATATATTATATTATTTATTTAATT
>NW_004086158.1:0-13083 GCF_000220395.1 Ichthyophthirius multifiliis
TAACTAAATTAGTTATAATTATTTTAATGAAAAGAATTATATCCTTATTTATTATAAATAATCGTTTATATTTTTTTCTTTTATTCTTAAATTTATTTTTTTTGATCATTACTATTTTAAAATTAATTTTGATTAACTTAGTATAACAAGTTTTTATTAATTTAAATTTTTTATGAAAACAATTTTTATTTAAAATTTCAAATATTTATGCTAAAATTGGTTAAATATTATTTATGTTTACTTTATTTTTTTCCTCTGAAATTTATTTATCTTTTAAATTTTCCAAAATCTATTTTATTTTTAAACTATCATTTAATGTTTTTTCCACATAATCTGAATGTAGAAATTTAACTAAATATTTAATACTATTTTTATCTTCATTTATTTTACATTAAATTTTTTCCAAATTACTCGTAACATCGTTAATAGTATATTCAATTATTTTAAGTTACTCTTCTTATTAAAAACGCTCATTTTCTTCGTATTTTAACTACTCTTATTGTAAATTTTCAAAAAAAGAGTCTAATATTTATTATATTTACTACCTAAACTAATATATTTAATCAAAAATAGTCTATTTGTTAGACCTTTGTTGATAAAAATCTTACAAATTTAATAAATTCTATTCTAAATTTTTATATATATATCTTATAATTTTATTTGTATTCTAATATGTCATTTGTATTTATTCAATTTACGGTTCAATTTAATTCTTTTAATGCAAAAAATAGTGATCGTTTATACATTCAGGGCATAATGGCATTACACATGATGACGATTTACAAAAATTTGTTATTGTCTCGTTATTATGTAAAATACAAGTTTGTTAATTTTACATTGTTAATTATTTTATTTTTAAATATTTTATAATCTTAAAAAACAGTAAATTATAATTAATATATTAAAAAAATGAAAAAATTATTTAATTTAATAATATAGATGTATAGAATATATATTTATTTATATAATATATATAATTAAAAAGAAAATAAATTTTATAAATATATATATAAATATGTAAATATTTAAATATATACATATATACATATATACATATATACATATATACATATATATGTAATAATATATTTCACATAAATATACTATTAATTATATCTTAATTTAGTTTATCTCTTTTATATAGTCCTTTTATTTTTTAATAATTTGCATCAATATTTATTATAAAAAAATATTTTAGAATTGTATTAAATTTAACACCTACTTTTACCTAAGAATTTATTAAATTATCATAATTAGTTGCAGCCTCTTAATAATTACTCCAATATTAAGGATTACATATTTAAATTCTTTTGTATCTTCCAATTTCATTTATAATAGAAGAAATACAAAATAAACTAGTAAAAGTTATTGGATTTAATATGCCTTTATATTTCATATATATTAAAAATGATGCTGTTCCTTACATAAGATCTTAATTAAATAAAATAAGATAAATATATATTAATATATTTATGTATATTTATATATATTTATATATATAAATATATATTTTTATATTCATAATTTCATTTTTCTAATATTTTTACTTTAATATTTCTTAAATATATAAAAAAATAATGAATTGATATAAAATACGATTCTTAATTTATACATATTATTTTTTAAAATATTTACATAAAATAAAATAAAAAAAATATATAGAAAACATTATTTATAAATTACATGGACAATGTATATAATATTTTAGATTTTTAGGATAAGATTCTATATAATTTAATTCATCATAATATGTTTTTTCCATTTATTATTTCAAAAAAAGTTTTTAATGTAAATTATATATAATCGCATCTATTAATTAAGAATTATTTTAAAGTTCATCAATAATTAATATTTAGTTGTTTTATTTTTATAATATTTATGTTTCTAAATTATTTATATTCTAATCTTAAATTGATTTTTTTCTTGTATCCATTTTATTTTTAAAAGATATTAAGATATTTTTAATATATAAAATATATTAATTAATTTTTATATATTATTAAATAAAAAATATATAAAATAAATAAAAATATAAATATCATGAGAATATATTTTTTTTATTCTAACAAACAGACACATTATTATCTATAAAACTTCCCAAAATTAAATACTACCCACTCCAATCTAAAATACCCCCAGAAACTCCAGCTATTACATTTTTACTATTTAAAATACTTTTATTTTAATATTAATTTTTTTCTTTATTAAAATAAATAATTTCAATCCCTCCCCAATAATCAACTTAGCTTTAACTTCCTTAGTTATTTTAAATTTTTTCTAAATAACTATTGATAGTTAAATAATCCCATAATCTATAAGTACCTCCGATTATAAAAACATCCAATTTCTCATTATATGAAATATTATCAGGTTTAACTTAACTTTTTAATTATTAAATAAGTTAATATTATCCATTTTCTAATACTTTAAAAATTTTTATAGTCTTATTTATTGTATCTCCTATTAAAACTATATTTTTCTTATCAAAAGAAATTCCATTATTCATCACTCCGTGACTTTCTTTAATTTCATTACATTAAGTAATTACATCTCCTTTAATTAATTAACATTCATATGTATAATTATTTTTTATTTTCAATCCTTAGGTTAAAATACTCATTATTTTTTCTTTATAACTATAATACTTTTATCCTTTAGAAGGAGCTGTGTAAGGTTACCAGATAGTAATTAAAGCCTTGTTACCTTCAAATACTACCAAATCATTCGAAATTCCATTAAATTTAATAGGTAATTAAGTAAAATTTTAATATTTTAATTTAAAAGTGTTCTCGTCTTCTTTTATAACCTCAAAATATTCGATTCTATCACTAACTCCAGAGTAATAGGCATGGTTTATAACATATAGTATATTTTAATCATAATATATTCCATGAGGAATTAAAAATACATCCTCAGGAAAACCGATTATTTCTACTTTTTTAATCTATAAATTCTTATCTTTGAGTCCAGAAATTTAATAAAATCCACCTTTTTAAACCTCATCTATATCTTTTAATCCTTTAAAAATCATGTGAAGTTGTGCATGACCTCCTATTACTACATTATCAGATATTTAGACTATGTCTTCAGGGCCAGTATTAGAAAAGTTTTAACTTTTTAAATATTTGCAATCAGAGAAATATTCATCGTTCTATTAAAAAGTAGAAAAAATATCTAATTCGTATGCTATAAATGAAAAAAATATGACAACAAAAGAGATAAAAATAAAATTCATTTTAAACATATAATTATATATTAATAGTATAATTTAAATTGATATTAAAAAAGCATGTATTTTTTATTTAAAAATAAATAAAAATTAAAAATAAGATAAATTAAACAAATAGTATAAAATTAAACAAAAAAATAAAAAAAATGAAAAATAAATAAGCATAATAAATATATGAAATTTAAATAAAAAAAATTTATATATATAAATAATTCAGTATATTATTAAAAATAATAATGATAAAATAAATATAAAAAAAAAATTACAAAATAAATAAAAAAAATTTAATATATATCTATATAAATAAAAAATATTAATGTATTTATATATAATTAATTAATAAATATAAATATAAATATAAATATAAATATAAATATAAATATAAATATATATATTTATATATATATATTAAATTAAAAAATATTTTTAAATTAGTATATATTGATATATATTAATATTTTTTAAATATTTATTTATTTAATTAACTTTTTTTATTTTATTTTTTTAATTATTAAACATTAACAAAATTAATAAAATATATATATATATATATATATATATAACATATATTTAAAATTTTATTTTAAATTTTTTTTTAATATTTATTATTATTTTTATTTATTTTTCATTATAAATTAAAAATTTAATTTAATATTTTTTTATTTTTTTATATTTTTTATATTTATATTGAATATATATTCGGTTTATAAAATAATTCCAAACAACTAATAAATCCATATTAATTTTCATTTTATTCTAATATATTTTCATTATAATTTTCGCTTTCTTCTTATTCTTACTTATCTACAAAAACGCTTGCATTTCCATATTTTTTATTTATATTTTATTAATTTTTTTTTATTTTTTCATTCAGTTTTTATAAAATTTACTTTTTATATTCTTCACTTCCTTTAATATTTTATAAATAAGCATTTTATTATTATTTTTAGCTTTTTTCTTTCATTTCATTATATTAATTTCCAGATATTTGTATTCCATTTTATTGAATTATAATATTATTTATATTCCATGAATTCTAAATAATAAAATTTCCATTTTCATCTAAAAAGCTTTTAATATTATCCTAATTTTTTTCATTTTATTCTAAATTATCACGAAAACATTTATTTTCTTAATTATTTAATTTTTTTTAAGTTATTTATTTATTTTTATTTTCAGATATTACTTAATAAATTTTTTTCATATTTTTTTTTTTAAATATTTTTTTTTTAAATATTTTTTTTTAAATTAATTTTTTTTTATATTATTATTATTTACAATTTTTTTTTTTTTCATTTTATAACTGTAAATACAACAACTAAAACTATAGCAATAACTATTAAAATTAAAATAAGAAAAATTAAATATTTTTTTCGAGCTTTTTTTTATTATTATTCTCCTTTTTTTAATTCATTATTAGCTTCTTTTACATCTTTCTCTACATTTGCAACATTTTCTTCAATAATATTAAGTACTTCCCCTTATTAATTAACCTAATTTGCAATATCATACATAATTTCATTGATAACTTAAACTTCATTTTAAATAAACTACAAATCCTATTATTTTTCATCTAATAATTATTATTCTAGATCTAAATTTTACTTAAAGCTATCTTTTTATTACAATACTTATTATTATTATTACTAATTATATTTAACATTTTATTTATTATTAAAATTAGCATTAATAGCCTAAGAATTACTATTTCTTTATTATAAAACAGAAGAAGTACTACTGGAAGATTTATTTGATTTTTAAATTTTATTAAAATCTTTAAAAATAATTTCAAAACGTTCAATTTCGTTTTATGCTTGTTCTTTTTAAGTTTTAATGACATTTTTTTATTGACTTGTTTTTTATTTTTATTCTAATTAGTTTAGTTGTAGTTTTAAAGTTTCGATGCTTATTTTCATATTTTCACATATTTTTGCTATTTCAGATTTTTGACTATCGTTGTAAATGTTTTTAGTCAAAAAATTATTTTAAGAATTTATTTGTTTTAATTGATTTTGGAGTTGTTCTTGGATTTATTAGAAGGCTTATTTTTTTATATTTGCTTCTAACATAACTTTTTTTATTTTGTTTATATATTTTATAAAATAAATTTATATTTCTTTATTTTAAAATTTATTTATTTAATATTAAAGATAATTAATAAAGAAAAAAGAATATATTATATCTATTAATTAAAGAAAAACAAATAATTTATTTTATTTATAAATATAAAAATATAATATTTTATATAATTTATTTTATATATATATATATATATATATATATATATATATTATCATAAAATTTTTATATTAATTTATTTCTTTTTAATATCTTTTTATTAATTTTATTTATATAAAATAAATAGTATTTTTTTTAGATTTTATATTTCTTTTTTTTAATTATTATAAGCATATATAAGTTATTTTTTTTTATATCTTTTTGTAATTATTAAATGACAAAATAAATAAATATTAATATTCTGAAAAAAAAAAAAAATCAATAATAAAAATGTATATAAATAAAATTATTTAATATAAAGGTTATTAGTAATGAACAAATATATAAATAAATATTAAATAAATAAAAATATTTATAATTATTAATTTTAAATTTATTTAATTAATATTGTTTTAATATAATAACTTAAATATTCATTATATAAAATATATTATCTATATTAATCACTAAATATAAAATATAAATATTTTAAAAAAAAATTTTTCATAAATATAAAATTTATCATTTATCATATTAATAATTTACTTTTTATAGAAAAATATAAATTTTACATTATTATATTCTATATTGATAATTATTATAAACACCTTAATTCAAAAAGATAAAAATAAAAATTAAATAAAATAAAATAAAAAAATATTAAAAAAATAAAGAAAGAAAAATTTAAAACAAATGAATAAATAAATTCCTTTATAAGGCCCCTGTATTTTAAATAAAGTTGAAGATCTTTCTTATTAATGGGTTTAATAAATGGAGGATATTTATAATATAGAAAAAGGTATTCCAATAATGGATTTCACGGAATTATGTTCTACAATAAATACTGACATGGAATTTAGAGTAATATAAAAAAAAATATATATATATATACTTAAAGAATAATCTGTTTAATTTTATTTTATCTAAATATAAAAAAAAGCTTGTAAGAAGATTAACAGAAACTCAATATCATAATGAACGTTTAAAAGATTATGATCCAAACTTAAATAAATACAATAGATACAATAATATTATACCATGTAATAATAAATAAACACATACCTATGTATATAAATTTTAAATAATAAAAAATAAAAAATAAAAAACAAACATAAAAA
This sequence comes from Ichthyophthirius multifiliis, assembly GCF_000220395.1. Classification (NCBI taxonomy): domain Eukaryota; phylum Ciliophora; class Oligohymenophorea; order Hymenostomatida; genus Ichthyophthirius; species Ichthyophthirius multifiliis. The sequence continues at coordinate 6,565 of NW_004086158.1, forward strand.
TTAAAATATATAAAAAAATTTTCGATTACTAAAAAAATAAAAATGGTTAATATCATATTTATAAACAAAAAATATATAAAAAACATATTTTTTTCATATTAAAGTTGAACATTCAGAAGTTAAAATTAATCAAGATAACTTAGATGATTTAGAAGAAGTTTAATATATCAATGCCTCTTATATAAATGTACTTAATTTTAATAATTTAATACCTTATAAATATATATTTGCTATTTTGTAAAAAAAAAAAAGTCTGATATATAAAATAATTGCGAAAAAAAATTTATTGCAACATAAGGACCATTAATTACTAGTTTATCTCATTTTTGGAAAATGATTTGGTATCATGATATTGAATGTATTATAATGTTATGTAATTTGAAAGAAAACGAAAAAGCTTAATGCGATTAATATTGGCCAAACGAATCAGGATAATATCAAGAATATGGTTCATTTAAAGTAACTTTGATCAAAGAAGAACTTTTTTTGGAAACAGTTTACAAAAGAACATTAAAACTAGAAAAAAAAGATGAAAATTTTAACAAAACAATATTTTAATATTAAGTAAGTAAAAAATAGAAAATTATAATATTTTTTTATATTTATAGTGGTAAGATTGGAAAGACCATAGTGCTCCAAGTGAAAGTGATTATACTATAATGGAATATTTAATTCATATAATGATAGAACAATATGAAAAGTTAAATATTACAGTTATCCATTGCAGGTAAATATATATATATATAAATATATATATATATATATATATATATAAATATATATATATTTATTTTTTATATATATCATTTATTATTATATATATTTTATATAAATTTTACATCAACAAATAAAAGTGCTGGTGTTGGAAGAACAGGAACATTATTATCTTTAATTAATTTAATTTTGGCTTTTAATTGTTACAAACCTAAAATAATTTAAGCACTTAAAGAAGGAGGTAATATCATAAATAAATATTATTTTAAATACTAATATTTTACAATAATTAATTAAGTTTAAAATTAAGATTTAAAAGATTGTACATTAAGTGTTTTTTCAACTGTAAGAAGATTAAGAGAATAAAGATGGGGAATGGTTCATCATTCTGAATAATATAGCTATATTTATAAATATATGAAATTAGTAATATAAAAATTTATAGATGATGAAAAAAAAAAATTAAATTAAGAATGAAAAAATAAATTAAATTGATATTTTTTTTTTTAATAATAATTATCTAACACTAAAAGAAAATAATTTATAAATAATAGATAAATATATATTTAAAAACTATATATTTATATTTTTAAAATATATAATTAATAAATATTTACATTTTTTTATATTTAAATAAATTTATGTATAAAAATTGAATAATTTAAGTTAGACTAAATTTTCAAAAAATTATATAAATATAAAAAATAATAATTTTTTTTTATTTAATATATTAAAATAAAATAAAATAAATATATATTTATAAAATAAATAAATATATATATATATATATATATTATATTTTATATTAATTATTAACTTATATAAACCTTTATATTTTAAAATTTATATTATTATATATAATAAATTAAGATTTCTTTATAATTTTAAAACATATATTATATAAAATATGTAACAACTTAAAATATAAGCAAGCTGGTTGACCTAATTGTAATAATAATCAGATGGTTCTTATAAAAGAATTTTATATGATTAATATATATAAAATGCTTTTATATTTGTTAAAGACGTAAATAAATAAAAAAATATATTCAAATATAATAATAATAATATTATTTTAAGTTATATATTAATTTTATTTATTTATAAATTAAAGCATAATGATTATGATGATGATGAATTAATAGTTAGTGTAAATGTAAATAAAATGAAAGATAATAAACTTGATTAATTTACCAAATAATATATTATAACAACTGAAGAATTATGTAAAGAGCAACTGGAAATAATCAAAAAAGGTAAAAAATTAAATTAAATATGTTTTATTTTTTTCATTTAAAATATTAAAAAGGAAAAAAACTTGGTAAACTTCTATAAAGAAAAGCTATTATAAACGAAGGAATGTTAATTTAATTAAACGAAAAAACTTAAAAATAATTAGGACTGATATAAACTATAAAATATGATAAAGTAATAATATAATAAAATTCATAAATAAAATTAAAAAAGAATAAAAATAAATAAAATAAAATTAAAATTAAACATAAAATATTAAATAATAATAAAAAAAATATTTATATATATATATATATATATATATATATATATTTATATATATATATTTTTATACACATATATATATATAGAACACTACACAATCTAATCAATCTTAAAGATATAAAATTATATTAAATGTTGTTCAATTCTAGAAAAACGTTAACTAACCTATTGAAGTATATTTTAATAAACATAGTGATGCTAAAAGACTTAGAAATCATTTTTTTTTAAAAAACATATTAAATAAATGTTAACTAATTAAATAATGTTCTTAAATTTACAAAAATGAAGTATTAAAAATTTTCAACAAAAAAATAGAAAAATATGCATATAAAAGTAAATAAGAACACTAATTTTAATTAGAAAAAGAAAATATTGAAAAGTAAAAATAAATGAATATTTTATTTTAATAGACTTTCTTTAAGTTTTCAGCTATTTAATTAAAAAAAATGGTTAATTAATGGAAAATAGCCTCTATTAAATTAGAAGATTAATTAAAATAAAGATAATTGCAAATTTAAACCTATAGGAAAAAAAATATCAAATCATTACAAAAATCTAACTTAATTTACAATTATGACGATTTTTTTACCCAAAAGGCAGTCTCTTAAGCTTTAAAAAACGCTATAGATGCCTAAGTTTAGTATATGCCAGCTTAAATTACCGATCCTAAATTAAAATAAGTTTCTTTATATGACTTAGAAGAAGAAAAAAGGATTGAATTAGCTTTCAAAAACCTTATTATTCACTAAAGCATCGAAATAATTAAGCCTATAATTGAAGTACATTACATCCCTAATTACCAAGATCCTTTTGAAACCAGAAAAATAAACAAACGCAAATATACAGTAAAAGAATTAGAAAATGAAAATTGTATACAATTAGAATTCTTCGGAAGATTAAATTCTTAAGTTCATTTAAATCATTATTTATGGACTTTAGAAGATTACAATTTTTCAGATAATTAAAACAATATATAAAGTGTAAAAAAAAAAAAAAATCTTTAAGTATATATATATATATATATATTTTTATTTAAAAGTAAAATAATAAAACTTTCTAATTCTAAATTAATTAAGATTGTAAAAATGATTATTTATAAATTTTTATTTATGAAGGATTAAATGCTTCTATTCATAGTGAAAAATATGAATATAGATTACTTATTTCAGATTTAGCTAATGAATTTGCATCTAATAGAGAATTATGGATACCTATAAAAGGCAAATCTAGTCAAATAATTAATATTTGTATAAATATGACTTCATTCGTATGTCCATATTTAAATAATTTTGAATTATAAGCCTAAAACTATGATGATTATTTTGAATAATTAATCGAATCTGAAAGATGCTTATTGAATGATCCTTTGTTCCCCGATGTTATAGATTAAATAGAAATTACTTAAACAAGTATCCGATATTTAGTCTGGAAACTCGAACTATTGGAATAAAAATGCGGTCAATCATTATAGCTTTTAAGCGGCTTTATTTTAGATAATTATGGTGTTAATAAAGATGTAGAAAAAGACGTTAAAAGAATTATATATAAAAGAACATAAGAACATCTTACATTAATAGTTACATAAGAAGTAAATATATATATGTTGTATATAAATAATTATTAAATATATTATAATATATATATATATATATATATATATATATTTATATATATATTTTTATATAAATTATTTTATTAATTAAATTATATATATATATATATATAGGGTTCTGATATTCTTGCGGATATATAAGAATGTATAGCCAGTTCATTAAAATAATAATTTGTAAGTTTATAAGAAATAATGTAGAATATAAATAATTATAAACGCGAAATCGGAAAAGTTAAACTAAATAAACTTTTTATTGAAGGTCTTCCAAATTATGTTCGAGAACTTTTCTGGTATAATTTGTTATAAATTGAAATGTAAGTAAAAAAAGATGAATAATTAAAGTAAATAAAATATATATACATAAATAAATACATAATAAATATATATATATATATATATATATATATATATATATATATATATATATATATATATATATATATATAATTATATTTAGTATTAATTTTAATGATGAAGAAATAGTCTTTAAAAGTTATATATACTACAAAAACATGAAATAATATACTGAATATATTGAAAATTACATATAAAGTGAAAAACAAGAAAATCGTATTCATGGATAAATAATCGAATAATAATACCGAAATTTACTAACTGCAATTTACAATTACCTAGAATTAAATTAAATAAATATCAAAAACAGTGGTGATTCAATAAAATGGGTTTTTCGTTTAGCCCATAAAATTCTTATAAGCACTAAATATAATTATTTAAATAGTTCCGAAAAAATATAACATCTAGAAGGTTAAAATATTGACATAAATAATCCTTCTAAGGAAGAATCTTATTGTTTTTGGTGCTTTGTGTCTTTATTTAAGGAAATATATGAAGATTTATTAACTTAAAACATCCCAAGTGTTAGTTTGAGAGTTGCTAAGGGTGTTTGGGTATGCTAAAAATTACTAAAATAAGATTTAAAAGATAAATTTAAGGACTTAAAAATCGAAATTCCTAAACTTTGGTTCTACCTACACTATACTGTCTTTATGTACTGCTTTTAGAGTATTCAATTTTTCAGAATTTTAGATATTTTAGTATTTGAACTAGGTGTAAATCAGGTTTAAGGTTTCGAAAATGCCTTTCTGGCGGTTTTTGTGAGTTTTTTAAATGAAATAAACTCAAATTTAATTCATGAAGAAAAAGATTTAATTGACTTATTGACTATTGAGGGAATTTTTATGACCTAAAATTTAATAAAAAGTATATATTAAAACCTTGAAGTTATAAAAAATTAATAAAACATAAACGAAATAAATGTTCTGGAGAATAGATTTTAAATAAAAGAAATAATTTCTAGTCTTGTAGCTGGTTTTGTATTTTAAAGCTAAGAAAATTTATTATTAGAAAGAGATATTTTAAATAACAGTAAGGAAGAAAATAATAATATGTTAAAAAATATTATGTTTGAAGAAGAAAATTACTAATAAAATGAAGGTTATTAAGACATTAGTAAAAAATCGATACATAATTAATTTAGATATTCTTAAAAAGTACATATTGATAATTATAATAATGTTGATTTTGATGAAGATATGGGAGAAAATAAATATAGGAAAAAAGATTATTTAATTAATTCAAAATATTATTCTAATAATATAGAATTATGATATTTTTATTTTATAAAAAAAAAATATATTTATTAATATTTTTTAAAAATATTATATTATATCATAAAATATATTAAATTTATAAATTATATTGCAATTATTATTATAATAATTATAATAATTATAATAATAATAATTATTATTATTATTATTATTATTATTATTATTATTATTTTTAATATTATTTTTATTTTTAATATTATTTTTATTATAATTTATAATATTTTCTTTACATCTATTAAAATATACATTTCTTTTTTATTATTCATTTTTTATTTAAAAAAAATTATCAATTTTTTTAATTTTTAATTTTTGTTTTTATATTACATATATTAATCCTTTTATTAATTTAATTAATAACATTGATTACATATTAAATTTATTTTATTAATATTTTCTTTTTATAATTATTATATATTATTATATAATTATATAATAATATTTATTAGCATTACTTATATTAATAATTTATAATTTATATTTCTTCTTATTAAAAATACTATAATTACGTTTATATTTGCTTTTTTAATAATGTTAATACATTATTAGCAATCTTATTACGTTTATATTTTATTTAATCTTTTATTTTCTTATAATAACATATTTATTAATTATTAAATTATTACCATTTATATATTTTACCTTTCATCAAATTTATATTCACTTTATTAATAATTTTATATTAATGATTGATCTAAAAATAAAGAAATCTTTTATTTTAATCCTATATAATTTAGTTATTTTTATCTTAAAGTTATATAATTGAATTTTATAACTATTCACAATAAATTTAAAGTTAATTAAATTTTTTATTTATATTAATATATTTATTATTTAGTTTTACATATTCATCTTTTTATTTATTAACTGACATATATAAATTATTATTATCTTATATCAAATATTCAATTTTTTTTACAAAAATGCTTATTTTTTATTAAAAATCATTTTTATCTAATGTTATTTTTTAAAAATAAAAAAAAAGTAAAATATTATATATATATATATATATATATATATATATATTTATATATATATATATATTGT
>NW_004086157.1:0-51318 GCF_000220395.1 Ichthyophthirius multifiliis
TATTTTTATATAAATTTGTAAAATTTATTTTTTTGTTAATATCTATTGAAAATATATAATATATTTTCATGACAATTAATAAAAAGAAATTAATTTAATTTAAAAATATACACGTAAACAAATAATTTTTATTTATATTAAAAAAAGAAAAAAATAAATTATAAATATGAAAATATCTAAATTTTTTTATTTTTAATACTTTTTTTATCATTTATTTAATAATGTAAAAATTATTAAAGTAATGATTAATTTTCAGAACATGATATTTATCAAAAATAATATTAAGAGTAAATTATAAACGAAAATGAATAATAAATAAACAATATTAAATTTGATTAAAATAATAATAATAGTAATAATATAGAAACTAATATTCACATTAACTAGAATTAAAATTAGAATAATAATTAAAATTAAAATTTTATTAATGATACTAATTATCAAATAGAAAATACTTAAGCCTAAATTTAAGATCATGAAGATTAATATCATTAAGATTATAAATTAAATAATAAATAATAAACTCAGAATATAGATTAATATTAAGAATAAAATAAAGATAAATAAAGTGAAAATATTGATTAATATCAATAATATTAAGAATTAAATAATGAAGAATAAAGTGTAAATATATTTACATAATATCAAGATATAGTAATAAACTTTTCTAATTTGATTGATTTTTGCATTTCTGATGTATTTTTCCGTTTTATTAATACATAAAAACACATGAACCATTTAATTATATATTTTTTACATATTTAATTATATACATATTAAAAAAAATGAGAAAATAGAATTATAGTAAATCTAATAAAAAATTACAACTAAACATAAATGAATAAAGTTTAATCGAATAAATAGAACAATAATTGAACTAATTATAAAATTAAATATAATAAATAAGATTTAAATTAAGTTAATAATAAGGATAAGCTTAATAAAATAATTGTAATTTATATTCGGAGTAATATTTATAAAATATAGATTAGAAAATATAATCATTTGAAAAATAAACAATTGAATTTTAAAAATAAATTACATAATCCTAAAGCTAAATTTGTTAACTGATTTCTTAAATTAAAATTAAAAAAAAACAGAAAGTGTTTCACGAAAAATTTCTCTTAATGAAGATTCATAGAATATTTTAAATAAAAGTAATAATTTTTAAAATTTGAATTTGGAAAATAATGAAATTAATAATAATTCAAAATAAGAAATATCAGGCTTTTATATTCAGAATTAGAATATTATTTAAAATTCTTTTTAAGAAAATAATGATTAAGTTGTCTATAATTAAATTAATTAATAAAATAATAGTTATTAATAAGTATATTAAGGATATTAAGTAAATAATTAATTTGATAATTAATAGTAGATATAATAATAATAAACAGATAATTATTTGGAACATTAAATAAATTATTAATAAAATAGTTAATAAATATATTAAGTATATTAGTCTAATAATTAAGATAATACTTAATAATTATAATAAGGATAATATAATAATCATTAAGATAATAGTTAATAATTAAATTAAGATTAATATAATTAATAGTTAAATTAGGAATATTAACATAACATTTAAAATAACAATGAATAATTATATTAAGAATATTAACCAATTAATTAAGAAAATAACTAATTATTATAATAAGAATAGTAGTAGTAAAATATTTAATTATTATAAGAAAACTAAACAGACGGATAATAAAATAATAATTTATAATAAAATATTGGTTTTTAATAAAATATTGACTTTTAATAAAATAATAATATATATTAAAATAAAAAAAGTGATGATTTTTAATAAAAAGAAAAAGTTTAAGATAATAATTCTAATACATAGTAATAAAATAATTTAAAAAATAATAACCCATTTAATATTCCTAAAAGCAATCTAAATTAAAGGATATAAAGGCCTAATAGAAATTATTAAAAAGCATCAGAAATATTTGGAAAAAAATGATTTTTCTTAGACAAAAAAATTATAATTATATATTTTAAAGGATACTTAAAAAGTTTATTATATAAAATAAAGTTAATTATAAATTGAAAAAATATAAATATAAATATATTTATATATATATTAAATTTTTATTATATTTAAATTTATAAATTTTTATAATTGTAATCTAAAAATTTTATTAGCCTTCCTTAATTTAATTATAATTTTCATAGTTTTTTATCTATTTTTTTTAATTAATAAAAATATATTTAACTGGCTTGTTTAATTTTAATAGCATAACAAATTCATTAAAAATAAAAATATTTTTATTTATTTTTTAAAATTAATTTTATTTATTATTTTATTATAAAAATAAAAATTCTTTTTATTTTTTACTTTATGTATCTTTATTTAATATTGTTTTTTAATTTTATTAACTTTTATTTATTTATTTTATAAAAAAACTTGATTTATTTAAATATATTTATTTTATTTATAATTTGCTGATCTATTATATATATTACTTTTATTACATTTTATTTTGAGTTTTTTGATTGTTATGAAGTTTTTTTTATTTAAGCATATTTTTAAAGTTTACAATTTTTATTGCTTATTTTTAAAAATTATATTAATATTATTATTTTTTTAGTAAAATAAGAAATTGTTTATAGAATCAAATAATTTATTATAATGAAACATTTAATGTATATAATAAATAATTAAATATTTAAATTGATATACTTCTTTATTAATTAAATCATAAATATATTATTAATTTTATTATATTATATTTTTATTTGTAATATATCTTTTTGATTATTACTTTTTATAAATTTTTCTATTTATTAATTTGTATTGAATATTGTTAATTATTTTGTGTTATATTATATAAATAATTATTTGGAAATTAAATATAATAAATTCAATTAATTTTTATATAATTTTTTTTTATTTTTCTTCAAGTTCTTTGATACATTTTATAATTAAAATAAGTTCATTTTTTATAGTCTTTATTTATTTTATTAGTTATATATTTATTTTTTTATGTATTTTAAATTATATAGCATGTTATTAAATTAATTATATATATTAGAAACTAAAAAAAGAATTATTATTATTAATTAAGTCTATATACTTAATAATTATTGTCAAATTTAACAAGTATTTTACTACTATTATTATGCTATTTTTTTAACTGAAATATTTTGGTATTTTACTTGTTTATTAAATAATTTTTACACTTTATAATATTAGATTAATTAAAATTTTTATAATATTTTCATTTTTTGGACAACTGTATAAATCTTTGAAACAATTAGTGAAAAAAAATTCAATTTTTGTATATTTTTTTTATTAATTTTATTATATTTTAATTCTTTTTTATTTAAAAATTAAAATTGGTTTTTTTGATGAAATATTATAATAAGACTTCTAAATAAAATTAATTTAATCAATTTTTAATGCAAATTAATTTTTTTCCATCATATAGTTATTTATTAAGGATTTTGATCATATTTTGTACTAAAAAGATGTAAAAAAAAAGTATATTTATATAAAAATTCAAGTTAATTTAATATATATTTAAGTATAATTTTAAATAAGTATTTATACTCTAATTTATAAAAAAATAATTATTTTATAATGCCAATATTCCTCGCAAAATTTATTTTAAAAAATCACATATTTTTATATAATTTAAACTAATAAGATAACCCTTAAAAATCTAAAAACTATTTATTATAATATAAAAACATTAATTAATTATTTAATAAATTATAAAGGAAAATTAAAAAATAAATATAAAAATTAAATAACATTTAATTAAATATTAAATTATAAATTGATTTAATAAATTATAAAATTAATAAATATATTTAAAATATAATATATTATATTTTATAATATAAATGTTATTGATCATTTACAATTATTATAAAATTTATGACAAAAACAATATATCTAATTTTATTTTTTATATATATTTAAATTTATAATTTTTAAAATATTAATTTAGATCATTTTTAGAATAAGAAAATATTAAGATTAATTTAATTTTTTTTTTTCCAAAAAAAATATAAATTAATAATTTTTTTGATTTTTTTTTTTTAAAAAAAATAATAATAAAAAAAATATCATAATATAAATAAGAAAATGAATTTATAATAATAAATGAAATAATTTTAATTATTCTAATAATACATAAAAACATTAGATCATCAATAATTAATTGATAAACTAGCAAAAACAGAATTAAAATGTATAAAATTATAATTTGAAAATGAAAGACTTAAACAAAAACAAAAATTAGAAAAATCCAAATATTATTCCAATAAAGAAATAGATATTAAAAAAAATTCTAAATCAAATGAAAAAAAGCCCAAAATAGAAAAAAATTACACAAGCATAACTCATAAACAATAAAATTAAATTAATTTAAAAAACTAAAATTTATTACATTCCATTCCTTCATTAATAATAATATAATAAGAAAAATACAATTTAATAAATCAAAAAGAAACAGTTCCAGAAGATATAACAAACTCTTGTTTACAAAAGAGTCATTTTTTTCAAGAAAATAAAAATTCAGCCAATTTTTTATTCGAAGAGTTCTTTATTATAGGCCCCGAAAGGCTCGATTTATAATCTAAACTTGAAAATAAAAAAGAAGGCTTTTCTACACAGAAAACCTACCTTTAATTTCCTGGAGAAATTCCTCTTGAATAATGCCAAAAAAGAAAATCAGTATAGGATTTTTGTTTCCCTTTTGGTGTAAAATATGCAATTTAAAATCCCGATCATATCCAGGATTAAATTTAAATGAAAATATTTTGCAAAAATGCTTCTAATTTATCCCAAAGTACTTTTTTTTTTACCCTAATGGGCAATAGTAAAAATTCAGATTTATCAAATATTACATTAGATAAATGTAATCCTTCAAAAAGCATATATTGTATATGTTATTAAAATGAAGATTTTGTTTTTATTCCTGAATATAATTCAATATGTGTAGTTCCTGTTATATATTGTTTTATGACATATTATCCTTTTATGAAGTTTTTCCTTGATATAATAACTGAAATAATAAATACTTTAAAAATAGCAAGAATACATTAATATTTATAAATTTAAAATTCGGAATAGTTAACTGATGAGGAAAAAACTTAAAAAAAATGACCTTAGATATATACAAATAAGTGGAAAATTTCAACCAAATTTCTTCTCTAAAAACTTACCTTAATCAAGCCTAAAAATAAATGCCGCACCCTTGTAGATAAATATTTTTTAATTATGATTGTAATGGAAATATTTAACATAAGTAATTTATGATTCCATGTACAACAAGACTTCCTTTTTTAGAAGTCGAATGGGGATCTGCTCTGACTTTTTCGAATATTCCTTTTGATGACTTTTTGTTCCTTTTTACGTGTATTTCTTTGGAAAAAAATGTAATTTTCTTTTCTTAAAATATCACTCTTCTTACAACTTCAATTTAGACTTTTGCCAGTAGCTTAAGACCCTTTTTATACCCTCATCCTATTATTTTTAGTCTTCCAGTATAGCTTTATGATATGATAGATTCCCCTGTACCTTGTATTATAGGGGTAAATGTTCCTAATAAGTAAGCTTAAATAGAAATTTGTAATGAATATAAATTATAAGAAAAGTTTGTTTATGATTTGGATTTGAATGAGTTTATTGTAGATGATTTGAATGCGGCGGATTTGGCTAAATATATTCCTCATTTTAAGGAGGTTTAAAATGATTTGATTAAAAATTATTTAGAATTAAATATGATGTCATCGAAAAAATATAACTTTTTTAATTTAAATAAGTAAAGTAAAAATGCTTTTAAAAAATTGATTTATGAACCTAATTAAAGATAGTGGAATAATATGATTATTATTCTTGAAAAATTAAGGAATGTTTTAGAAGAATGCATTACTAAGCCTATTAAAGAATAAGCACAAAATTTTTAAAATTAAATTTAATTAATTAAACTTAAATAGCCTTAATAAAGTGGTGAAATTAATAATAAGTAAGAAATGGTTGATTTAAGTGAAATCTAAAAATACATTAAATATAAAAGTGATAAGTTATTTTTTAAAAGCTTCTTATAAACTTAAATTTTTAGTTATTATGTTGAAACTTAAATTAATTAAATAAATATTTAATGTTGAGTTTTTTTTTTTTTTTAAACAAAAAATAAAATAAAGAGTATACTTGATTTTAAACAAAAAATAGTTATATTAATATTCATTTTTTTCTAAAAAAATAATAACATCATTATCATTAAAATTATTAGTTATTTAAAAAAATACAATTTTATTAATAAAATAAAAAAATTAAAATAGAAATAAAGCTTTTTTAAATATATATTCTTTTTATTATTTTTTTTCATTAAATTTTAAAAATTAATAAAGAATAATTCTGATTTTTCTATTATTCTTATAATAAATTTAAGTATTGAATATTATTAATTTATATAAAAAGTAAGAAATTAATTATAATAAGAAATATCATTTTATAAATATTTTTATAATCAATAAATAATTTTGATATAATTCTCTTATATTCTATTAAACCAAGAAATTTATCTCAATATTTTTTTATTTAAATAATATTATAATTCTTTAATTTCATAATTATTCATTTTTAATTTACAAACTTTAAATTATAAGATTTTTATTTACTTTATGAATTAAATATTAAGGTTACTTTTTATATTAAACTGTAGAAAAAGAAAGAAAATAATCTAAAAGACATTAACCAATAAAAAATAAAATATTTTTATTTTTAATTTGAAATTTAAGGGTTTTAATTTAATATAAACTTAATCTGTAATTATACTTTATTATTTTAAAACATTTTTAATTTTAGAGAATAATTTTTATTTTTATTAAATCTTTAATTTATTTAATAAACATATATATATATATATTTATTGAAATAATTATTTAAAATTTTTTCTAATTTTTGTCCAAAAAATATATTTTAATAATTAATTATTAAATATTATATGATATATCTTCAAGTTATATTTCTTTATTATAACAAATAAAATATTTCTAATAATTATAATTGATTATATATATTAAAGTATTAATTTATTAATTTTCTAAAGCATTTTTTTATTGGTATTTACAAAATTATAATTTTCTTATTTTTTAAAAAATATTTTAAGAAAGAAAAAATCAAAACTTAATATTTTTTTTAAAGTCTCTATTTTAACAATATAATATAATAATTTTTTATATCAATTACTTTTTAAGTATATCTTTTTTATATGTTTCTATATTTGTTAATTATTTATTAATTTTTTTGTAAAAAAAAAAAAAATGTAAAATATTTTTTTTTGTTATTTTTCATAGTTTATTTTAATTATAAAATAGAATTTCGAAATATTATTTAAATATTTTGATAAAAAATATCTTATGTAATTTATTTAAATAAATGTATTTATGTATTTTTTATTTTACATATTATTTATTTTTTCAAACACAGATATAAAGAATATAAATAAGTTAAATTTAAATATAATAAAGAATATATAATAAAAATATATATTAATAATATATTTACATTTATAATGTATTTGATATTATATTATTTTATTTAGTTTCTTATTTATTTTTATATATAAAATCTAAACTAATTTATAAAATATTTATTAGAAGGTATTATTAAAATTAAAAAAATTCAATTTAAAAATTAATGTTGAATAATTGTTAGAATTTTATAAAAATTAGAAAAAGATGATCTTTAAAAAAATAATTTAATAATTAATTAGAAAATATAAATAATTATAAAACAATTTAATAATAATAAAAGCATTTAATTTAATAGATAAGTAAATTCAATATAAAATAGTTTTTATTTTCTTTTTTTGTTGTTGTTAATAAAACTCTTATACATAAACTATAATATAAATATATTGTAAAAACATATATAATTTTAAAAATAAAGTTTTTTAATAATCAAAATGAAATAATTACTAAAATTATATAATTCAGATAAAAATAATTATGAAAAATATAAAATTAATTTGAATAATAAATTAATATAATAATTGATATTTTTTCATTTTTACAAAATAAATTATAAATACATATTATATTTTTTAAAAAATATTAATTTATCATATAATAAAATTAAATTTATTATAATAATAATAATTTAATAATTTTTACTTTTTAAATATTTTAAATAAATTATTTTATTTATTATAAATGTAATATAATATTAATAATTAAATATATAAATTATATCTCAACTATATTTATTTATTATATAAAATAAATTATTTAAAAATATAAAATATAGATAAATAAATAATCTATTTGTAATATAAATGAATTAATTAATTTAATAAAAATATTTCTTTAAATAAACGGTAAGTATAATTACTAAGATTTTATCAATTTTTTTTTTTAAAAAATAATAATATAAAATATATATGAATTATATAATATTTTGATTAAATTTAATTTTTTTTATTATATTAATGAAAAGAATTTGAAAATGTAAAAAAATAAATTTAAAAATAATTATAATAATAAATGATGAAATTAAAAAAATATATTTTAAAAGAAATATTTATGAAATTGTAATTTAATAATATTTTTTTTATTGAAGATATTTATTGAAAACTAAACAATTACTTTTTTTTTTATTTTTTATATTTTTAAAAAACTATTCTAAAATAATTTATAAGTCATATTTAATTATATTAAAAACATATTTAATAAAATTTAATAAAGAATTAATAGAATGAAATTATTATAAGATTAATGCTAATAACTACTACATAACTATTTCTTAGATTTAAAAAAATTAAAATATTTTTACATTTTTATATATAATATATAGATTTACCTTAAATATATCTAATTTTTATAAAAGAAAAACGAATTTAAATATAAAGTTTCAATATATTTTAGATAATAAAAATAAATATTTAAAATATAATAAAATAGTATTAAAATAAAAATTAAAAATATATAAAAAAATAAAAAATAAATATATATAATTAAATATATAAAATAGTAATTTTTTCTTTTTTATTTATCCCCCCAAAAAAAAAAAAAAAAAAAAAAAATTCTTTTAACAAAAAAAAAAAGGAAAGTTAATTTCAAAATTAAAAGCTTTAAAGAGATTATTAAAAAAAAAAAAGAAGAAGTAAAGGTTTTTTTTATTTAAAAAGGAAATTTTTTTTTTTTTCTTTTAAGGGAAAAAAAAAAAAAAAAAATAGAAATCAATCAAAAGTGAAATTCTTTCCTAAAAATATTGTTTCTTTGTTTTTTTTGGTTTTTTTTGTTTTTTTCAAAAGTTTGGGTAGATTTTCTATAATAGTTTAATTCTTTCAAATGTTAAAAGTTAGTTTTCACAAAAAAGATTTAGTTTTTCTTAATTATTAATATTTTTTAATTCTTCGAATAAATAAAAGTTTTCAAACTATTTTAATTCATTATTTTTTCCTTCTTTTATATATTATTCTAAAAAAAATTAACTTTTTTCATAATTTCTAAGCTTTTTTTCAAGTAAAAATTCCCAAAAAAAACACTGCTTTTTTAATTGATTATTTTTTTTAAAATATCTATCAAAAAAATATTCTCTTCGTATTTTTTTTACAAAAAAGTAACTCTTTTTCTTATATTTTACCAAGATTTTTTGCTACTTTCCAAAATTGCTCACTTTTTTCGTTTTAGCCTAAACATAAAAGACATTTAACACCAAAATAAATTCCTAAAAATCCATTATTTTGAATCCCATATGAAAAAAAAAGGATATATTTTTCACATAAATCAAAACAAATGTCATAGTATCCCCCTTCAAATAATCCTTATATGTTTTTTTCCATTATTTCTTTAGCGTCTAAGTTCTTATTTTGGGCTCCTAGTGTAAAGTTATGAATAGCTTTTTCATATAAACCATTTTTTAAGCAAAAGTCACCAAAAGAAAGATAATGCTATCCATTTAAATATGAAGCTTTTTCAAAATATAGAATTGCTTCGGAAATTTTTCCAATTTAAGATAAAGATTCAGCTTTAGTTCTATACACAGAAGCTTTTAAGAAAGGATTTATATCCTAATTTTCGATATTTTTTAACTAATTTAAAGCTGTTTCATGTAAATTTAATTTCTATAAGCTTATAGAATAGTTTAGAATATATTAAATATTATTAGGCTCTAATTAGGATAATATTTAAAAATATTCAGCACTTTTATGGTAGTCTTCGTCCATGAAATATTCATAGGCTTATGTTTGTATTTATGAAGAACAAAATTTAAATGGTTAAGAAGTGTTTGTTATACTTAATTTTTTTTTTTTTTTTTTTTTATATTAAAGTTTTTATTTTTTATTACAATTTTTTTATTAGTTTAAATGAGAGAGTTTTCATTGTGTTTTTAATTTTTTTTTTTTTTTTTCTTTTTTTGGTGGTAATTTTTATTTATATTTTAGTGCAACGTCGTTATTGTTATTTTTTTAGTATTTTTTTTTTTTTAGTATTTTTTTTTTTTTTCTTTTTTTTTGTAAAATTTTTTTTTTTTTTTTTTTCTTTTATTTTATTTTATTTTATTTTCAATTTTTTTTTTTTTTTAATTTTTATTTTTATAAAATTTATAATTATTATAATTTTTTCTTTTTCTTTTTACATTATCAATTTTATGTTTTTTCAAATAACTTTAAATTGAAATACAGATGTCATTTAAAAAAATAAAAACAAAAAAATAAGAGATTAATTTAAATTTCCCAAAATTTAATTATTTTTATAAAATAAAATATAATAGTTTTTAAAAAGAAAATATAAATAAGAAAGAAAATATAAATAAAGTAGAAGAATATATAAAAATAATTTAAATAATTATATAAAAAAAAATATAATTTTGCTTTATTTTTTAAATTATAATTATTTATATCAAAAAAGTAGAAAACAAAAAATTAATTTATAATACAAATATTTTTTTTTGTAGAAAAAATAAAAATTTTAGGATTTTTTTTCATTATTACTAAAATATGTTAAAAATTTATTCAAATTATATATTATTAATATCATTTGAAAATATAAATAGCTTCATATATAGAAAATCAATTTATTATTTATTTAAATTAGTTTATGATTAAGTAATACATTACTCAAATTATTTTTTAGTACATTATAAGCTGTTATTGTTTTTTTTTACGTTTGGGTCTTTATTTAAAATATTTAAGATAATTCCTTTTTATTTATTCAATATCTATATATAAATATATTTTAAAATTAAAAATATAAATTATTTAATTTATATTACTTCTGATATTTATTATTACATAATTTTCTATTCATCTAAAGTATAAATTTTGTAATTATCAACTAAGTTTTTAAATATACTAAAAACTACTATTATTTCATTACATAAACTAAAATCAAATTTAATATATTCCTAATCATTATTTTCGACTAAGTATCGTGAAAAATCTATTAAATATTAATCATTTTATAAATTAAATGGATACCTATAAAAATATATAAATATATATATAATTTTATATAAATATTTTCTGTATTTTTAAATTAAAAAAAATCATCTATAAAAAAAAAAAATATAGTAAATAATAAAATGGCAATTTTATAATTAAATAATTTTTAGAAAAATACAGAAAATAAAAAATAAAGTAAAAATAAAAATTTATATATTATAAAAATATAATAATAAATAAATGATTACATTTGCAATATATTATAAATTTATTCTAAAGAAATATAATTATCATCTATTACATTATTATAAAAAATCTAAAAAATAAAAATAAAAAATATAATATAAATTTAAAAAGATAATTAAAAAAAGAAAAATATAAATATTTATATATAAAAATATTTATATATATATATATATTTATAAATATATAAATATATATAAATTTATATTTATAGATATTTATTTTATTTAAAATAATATATTTTTATATTTATTTTTATATTTATATCATATTCATATTTATAAAAAATATAAAATTATATTAGATTAAAAATATATATTTTTTTTAAAAAAATATACATTTTCTATTTCTTAAATTGAAATATTTTATTCTTATAAAATATATTTAATTTTCATTCCTAATTATTTTATTTCATCTATTTCAACTTTTTTAATTCTTTTACCTTATTAGAATAATATTATTATTATTATTATTATTATTATTATTATTATTATTATTATTATTCTAAATACATAAAGCACTTTAAAATCCATTTAAATTTTAATTATTATTATTACCATTATTATTTCTATTTGTTGAATCTTTACTTAATTATACATTTCTACTTGAATATCTATCAAAATCATTGTTTTACATTGATTACCTTCCTATAAGATGTATGCAACTTCTTGAATGACTTCTTTCTGTTTATAATAGTTCTATTTATTATTTTAATTTATCTGTATTTTCTTTTTCTTTAATAAGCATATTTTATATTTCAAACCTTTTTCTTTACTCTTCTTATAATTTTTCGACATTTTCATTATTTTTAAGTCTTATTAATTTTTTTAAATCATATATTTTATCCTCTTTGTTTTACATTTAAAGTTACGTATTATTAATTTAAATTTGAAGTTTTTCAATTTATTATTAAAACTATTCTTCGTTTATATTTTTGTTTTATTTTTTTTAAATTTTTTCTTGTTTTTCTTAATTGTTTTTGTTTCTTTCATCTTGTAGGATATATTAGATTTTTTTTTATCTTATTTTAATTATTATATCTATTTTTTGATGCATTAATCATTAATTTTAATTGGTGGATTTCTTCTTCGCTTTTATTAATTTTCCGGCCATTTCTATATTGTCTTATTTTATTATTTTGAAATATTCATTTTCTTTTTCATTTTAGCTTGCTTATATACTCAATTCTAACATTTTTTTTAGTCTTTTGATTTCTTCTTGATTTTCTTTTATTTCTATCTTTATTTTTATTTATTTTTATTAATTGGAATATTTTATTTTTTTTACTTATAATTCTTGTATTTATGTACTTTTAGTGTCTTTTTATATTTTAATGAATTCTTTTTATTTATTTGATAATTCTTATTTTAAATCAATAATTTGTTTTTTAAATTAATTAATAAAGAATTGTTTTTTTATTCAACATAGATAAAATTTTATTAATAAATATTAGGTTCACTATATTAAGATTAACATGGTTTTTTTAGTGTATTTTTTTAAATTTCTTCTTTTAATACTTGATTTTTAGCTTTTTATGATTAAAAGTTTTACATTAATTTATTGTATTCGCATTTTTAATTTATTAATTAAAAATATAAATGCTCTTTATCGTAAAGAATATTTTTTGGTATTGTTTTGTTAAAGCTAAACAAAATTAATTATATATTTTTGTATATATAGTATTAAATTACTAAAATTAATTTTCAATTTCTTTAAGGGAATTATTAACTGTTCTTTTTTATTGAATTTTTTTTTAATTTTTTTATTATTTAAAATTATTATTTTACTTATATGTTGGTTATATTTATTCGAATTTTATTTTTGAGTTTCTTCTTTTATAATCTTTATATATTTTAAAATAAAATAATTAACGGCTTTTTGTTATTTATTTTAAAATAACAAAAATACCTGCGGATTTTTAAATTCTAACATTTAAACTTTTATAATCTTTTTCACTTATTCGAAATTAATTTTGGGTATTTAATTCTTTCATTTATTTGTAAATTATATATATATATATATATTTTAATTTCTTAAAATAATAACGAAAATCAAATATTATTATATATTTTCAAGATATTATTATTTAAATGTTATTATATTAAGAAAAAAATAAATTTTAAATTATTTCTTATACTCCAATATAAATTGAGTGCATATTAAATCCTATAATATTAATCATAATTAAATTTTTGAATACAAAAAATTAAGTTTTTGTCCAATTTATAGACTAAAATGCTAATTTAGAATCAGATATATACCAAATAGTTCAAAAAATGGATATAAAATATGGGTTTTGGAAAAAATTTATTATCAAAAGTATAAAAGAAGCCCCTTTTTTATATGATAAAGCCTACTTTTTATATTTTTTATGTATTTTTTTGAGAGAAATATCTTATTTAAATGAATATTTTCCACTAAAAGAAAGATTATAGATATTAAAAGAGAGCGAATAAATATTTTTTTATAAAATAAAAGAGTTAAAAATATTAAAAAAAATAAAAGAATATAAACAAATATGTTTATATGAGAAATTATAATAAAATATAATCGATAAATATTATAAAGTGAAGAATTTCTAATATTTTTTAGAAGGATAATATTTGCTTTTTTTCGTTTGGTAAAAAGGATGTTTTTTAGAAGATATTAGTGTTGAAAATGAGGCTTTTTTATTAGAAAAAAAAGGGTTTTTTTGGTGTTAAAATGAATAAAGGGAATTTTTTTGGATTTTTTTATTAAATTTTTAATTTGAAAAGGAAACTTTAAAATGTTTTTTAGAAAAAAAAAACATATTTTTTCAATAAAGAGGGTTTGTTTAATTTTTCGAGAATAAATTTTTGAAAAAACAGAAGATTTTATAGACTATTTTGGATAAGTTTTAATATTATAAAATATAAAAATAAAATAAATGAGGTAGTTGTAATGCTTTTTTTAAATTGAGATTTTTTAAGATTTAGATAGTTTTTAAGAAAAATGTTTTTTTAGAAAAATGAAAGCTTTTTTATAAAAGATATTAATAAAATGAATTTTTTAATTAAAAAAAAAATTTTTCGGGGAAAAACTTATGCTCAGTATTATTTATTTAATGCTTTTTAAAAGAATTTTTTTTTTTTAAAAAGAATCTATTATAAATGATTTTTAGAAGTGTCAAAATATTTTATTTTAAGGAAAAGTTTGCGAAGGAAAAGGAATTTTTGAATAAAAATTAAGCAAAAAATTAACTAATTTTATTTCTAATCCTTTCATACATAAAATTAAAGATTGTTTAGATAATTATTAATTTATTATTTAAGGTTTTTAAGAAGATTATTAAAACGAAAAAAATGATGAAATTGATAAAAAAAAAATAATGAAAATAAATTATTAAATAATAATGATTTTAATTAGAAAAAAAAGAAGTTTTTTATGATGATTATGTGTAGAAAAAAAAGATTTATAAATATATATTTAATATATTAAAAGAATATTAAATATTTCAATTAGAAATGTAATTTTAAATACAAAAAAAATGAAAAAAAAATATTTATATATTTAAAATTAAAAATAAATGATAAAAAAATCAAATTAAATAAAAAAATTAATATAAAAAAAATTAAATAATTAATATAAAAATTTATATTATAAATATTATATTAAGAAATAAGGAAAAATATAAAATTAAAAAAATAAATGAAATTATTAATATAAAAAAAAAATCACCAATATAAAAAATAAGAAAATTAATATAAAATGTGAATAACAAGGAAATAATTAAAATAATTGTATTCAAAATTTAAAAACAAAAAAATATAATAAAATATAAAGTATATATATGATTTTAACAATAGCTAAATATAATTTATATTTGAATTAATTTTATATTAAATGTAAAATAAAATAAAAAAATTATATAATATATTAAAAATTAAAAAAATTATGATAAAATTAAGTTGGTATAATTATATATTTATATATATTATAAAAAAAAAAAAAATATATATAAAAATATAATTATTTAAAAATATTAATAATAAGAGTATAATTTTAATGTATATAAATATATATATATATATATACTTTATATATAATTTAAATAAATTAATTATTTTATAAATAAAGAATTTATTATACATTTTTTTTTATAAAATTAATTGTTAATATTTATTTTTTATTTAAATTTATTTCGTTTAATACTTTTTGTCTATTTAATAAATTTTTTTTTTATATTTTTTTAATTTGATCAAATAATATATATATATTTTTTTAATTTATTTTACTTTATTTTTTTATATAATTGATAACAATATTAATTTTTATATATATTTTAAATAATAATTCTTTCTCCAATATTGATAAATAAAATTTATGTATTTTATTTTTTAAGTGATTTAAACTATTTATTTTATTCAAAATAAGTGCCTTATTTTTCACATAATCATTGAATTTTCATTTTTTTAAAAATCCAAAATTTTTTAAAAAAATTGAGTAGATATAATATAAATATAATGCTATAATTCTTTTAAGTATTTTGTTTCTTTTTTATCTTGAATGATTTTAATTTGTATGCTTTTTTAAAATTAATATAATTTATTGAACATTTGAGTTTATAAAATGTTTAATTTTTTGTAAAAGCAACAATTTTTTGAAAATAAATAATTTATAGAAATTTTTTTAATATATTTATTTAAAAGTATATTTGATAATTTAAGTAAATTAGTAGTTGAGAAAAATATATGGAAAGTGTTATTTATATTGAATTTTGCTAGGGTTAAAGTTTAGAATTTTTTATGTTTTATTAATAAAATTTGATTAAAAAAAAATTATATATAATAAATTAGTTTATCTAAAATAATTAAAGATATATTATACTATAAGAAAGAAAATGTTATTTTAAAACTAATTTTATTGAAAACAATTTAAAGATGTTTTATATTATTTGTAATTTTATATAATAAAAAATTATCTTATTAAATTTAAAAAAAATATACGAATAAATTTTATTAAAGATAAATTAATAATATATAATTTATATTAATCAATATTAACTTTAATAATATACATATTTTATATAAAATATAAATTTTTATTAAAATTTTTAATTTTGTATTCTTATTTTTTATTAATTATTTATTAAAAAAAAAAAATGAAATCATAAAAATAGTAAAAATTATAATTATAAATATTAGAATAAGCTAAATTTAATAAATTTTAGAAATATACTCGATTATAATATATTTAATATGATATTCCATAAAATTTAAAAGGAATTATTCAAAATTTATAAAGTGATTATGAAATTTAATAGCAAATAAATAATGACATATAAAATAAAATAGAAAAAGATTAATTAAATTAGATTGATTATTATGATATTTTATAAACAGAAGGTTAGAAAAATTCAAAAAAAAATTAATTTAAATCCAGAAGAATGTTATCAGAATAAACTTTATAAAATAGTTATTAATTATTCTAAAAACCAAAATATAATTAATTTGATGTCAAAATTTTAAAATAACTTAAGAAAGTTCCTGGAAAAAAATTACTTATGAATGAAATGTTTAATTTAATATTAAAATATTTAATATCAATTTTTTAAAAATAGTTATAAATAATTAGACGAAAAAGGTGATGAAAATATAAATTTTAATATTAAAACAAATATATTTAAACAAATAAAATTACCGAAGATTTAATAAAAAATATAAAATATGGAATCTGACGAAATAAAGATTTTATATGGTTTAGATTCTTGGCAAAAATAAATAACAAATATAAACAAATATTAGTTATAAAAAATATTTAATGATTCTTAATATAAAGTAAAAATACAAAAAAAAGAAAATAAATATATAAATTTATATTCAAAAATATTTATTTACAATTATATAATATATAAAATAAAAAATTTAAATAAAAAAATTATATAGAAAATTATATATATATATATATATATATATATATATATTTATATATATATATATCTTTATAAAGAATGATTTGAATTAAGGCATATCTTTTAATAATAATAAAACATAAATATTCTTAGAGAATAAGATTAAATATAAAATTCAATCTTATTATCATAAGATTAATTTTCAGAAATTACTTTTAATTAAAACAATGAAAAAATACCTAGTTAACATGTTCCTAATAAAAAATCAATAATTATATAAGATTTAATTAAAAAAGAATAATTTTCTTAAGTAAATAATTTTTAATCATATAATTATATATATTACATTATTTTTATATTATTATAAATTTTTTTGTTAAATTTTGATTTATTTTATTTTATTTATAATTTATTATAAATATGTATTTATACTTATAATATATTTATCACAGAATAATGATCAAAAAAAAAATGAAATAAATAATATAAATAATTAAAGAAAGAGAAATTCTATAGATATGTTTTAATCTAGAGACTCGTTTAATGAGAAAATATTAAATGAAAGTACTGATAGCATATAGAATGATATAAGGAATATTAAAAAATAAATAGTTTAATATGTAAAATAAGTGCCCAATGAATTAATAAATGATTAAGATGATATTTTATTAACTGATTTAACTCCTGATGGAATAAAAAAATTATTTAAACTTTTTATTAAATAGATTTAAAGCAAGAAGAAAATATCAGTGTAATTGAAAGTGCGAAAAACTTTTAATAAATTTCAAGTATTATAGAAAGTCATTTAAATGAAAAGTAAAAGGAAACAAGTAGTTTTATTAATAACAAATTTAATACTATAAGGATTTTAAGGCTAGAAAATTAATCAATAATTAAAAGAATTCAATAATTAAAAAGTTTAATCAATTAATTATATATGAATATAAATTAATTAAATGCATAGAAAGAAGATACTTTTAAAAAATAAGAGTTAAATCTTTCTTAAAGATATTCTAAATCAATAATAGAAAATATAATGAATGTTTCTAATAATATATATATTATTGAGAAAGAAATATAAACTCTGAAAAAATCATTAAAAAATTTTGAAAAAAAATAAATTTTCAATTATGTAATATAAGTTTATAATAAAAATATTATATAAATATATATATATTTATAATATTTTATTTTTATTTATATTTATTTATATATTTCATATTTTTTTATATTTATTTTATTAGTATATGATTAATAATTTGGATTAAGAAATAAAATAAAAGAAAAAATATTAAAAAGAATTAGATTTAACATAAAGAGAATTTTTTTATTAAACCCTTAAATTTGGAAGAGATTGTAGAACAGAGGGACTTTCTTGGATTATCCGTTCTTTATGGAATATAGGAGAGAATATATATGTAAATCATTTACCTAATTTTTTAGATGATAAAGCAAAATAATTTATTATATATAAATCAAAAAAAATATAAGAAATTAAAGAAATAGAAATTGTTTTAAATACATCTTTAAGTATATATAAAAAGCATTTAAATACTAGCGATTATTAATCTGAAAATTCGTTTAATTTTTATAATAAAAATTAATCTTTGTCTTTTTCTTTAATCTAATAAAAATAGTAGTTTAATACAAATTAAAGCTTCAGTATGATAAATGTTTAAAAAATTAAATATGATGAAAACTTAAAAAAAAAAAAAAAATTACTTGCTAAATATTAATTTATGTTCAAAGAATTAAATAATAATGAATAAGAATCCTTTAAGAGAAATTTAGATTAACTAATTGCTTCGAAATAAACTTCTAATAATATTTTTTATAATGAAGTTATTTTTAATATTTTTTTATTATAAATATTTATTTAAAAAAAAAAACATAAGACAAAGAAAAAAATGAAAAAATTAATAAATTAAACGAATATAATAGAAAATTAAAATAATATAATAATAATAATAATAATAATAATAATAATAATAATTGTACTAATGTTAATAATAGTAATAATAATAATTCTTACTTTTCATAAGTTATTTTTATATATATAATTTATAGTTTTTTTTTTAACAAAAATTCTATAAAATTAGTTAATTTTATAAAATAGTAATACTCTATTATAACACAATATTTTATTAATTGATAATGACAAAGTTTTGAATTAATTTGAAACAAAAGAACAATATTTCTAAAAATATGAAAACATGTAAGAATAAATAAAACAAATATAATAAGAACTTTAAAATGAAGAAAATTAAGAAATTATAAGAATAATAAAAGAATTTGATTTTAAGAATTACTCTAAAAGATTTAATATAAACTGTCATTTAGTTTTTTCATGTTTTTTAGGAGCTTAAAAGGCTGATTAGTAAATTATAAAAAATGGGATGATATAGAAATGATAAATTATATATATATAAAATTTTTATATTCAAATTTATTTAATTTCGTAATATTATTTTAAATATTATACAATATATTTATTTTCCTAAATAAGATTTATTTAGAATAATTTCAAGTGATTTTTAGTCTACTCTAATTCCTTTTTATATTTTCTAAAAATATACATCCATCTTAGTAATTAAAAAATAACAACAAAAGCTATTTAAAAAGTAAATAAAGTAAATCCTATATTTTAAATATATTAGAAACTTTACTAAGCAATATAATTAAAATACTATTCTAAATCGAAAAAAGTATCATTTACAATTTTAAAAGCCTTATCCATTTCTATCATAAAGTTACTTTCTTTCTATTATTTTATTAAAAAAATATTCAAAACTTCACTACTACTATTAGCCTCATATTTTTTAAAAAGACTTGAAAAAAAATCTAATTGGGATTTAACATACACTAATAAACCTTATTTTAATATCCCGCCCATTAATTATTCACATTCGTCCATATAAATTTAACCTCCATTATGGAAAGTATTAGTATAAAATTTTTTCGTATTACATAGGTTTCCGAATAATATTTATGAATAATATTCGTTATGTAGAATTTCGCTTTGTTTGTTTTCTTATAAAGAATTTAATAATTTTTATATTTAAATTGTATATTAAGAATTAATTTTATCTATAGAAGCTGCTACTTGGAAGAAATAAGAAGCCTATGGATCCAAATCTCTATTTAGAGAAGAGTTCCAGAGTCTAAAATGAATTGATATATTTAATATTAGTTAGCCTACTATGTCCACTATATAACTCCTATATTGTAAATTTAAACTTCTTTCTGATGTAAATTACATATAATATAATATAATCGTTATTGGCTATATAAGAATTAAACCTAAAGAGAAAACACTCCAAAAGAGAAGATTTTTTTTCAACTTTGGTAATGTTCGGAATTGTGCTGTTAGTTTTTTTCTTATAGTAGTAGATTTTAATAATTAAATGTCTTTTTATTTAGGTTAAGGAAGCTAATCAAGTATTTGGATATTGTTAATACTTGTTTGGAATTATTATTATATATATTAAAGTTTTACTATTTGGAAACATCCAAGAAGTTTAAGGATTTTTTCTTTTTCGGAAACTTTGAAAAGGCTAATTGGAATAATTAGGATAAAAATAAAAAAGGAAATTCCAAAAATAATAATTAAGTTTAAATAGTTTAATTGCTTTTAGTTTTTTATTTCTTGCTGTTTTTTTATTTCTTCCAAAGCTCGTATTTTTTAAACTTCAGTGTTTAATATGTTAGTATTTTTATATAAGAAAAGCTACTATTCGAGAATTAAAGGAGTTTCTATATCTATATTTCTCATTACAGTAATATATCTTTAAAAGCAAGTAGATAGGATAACCTGATGACTTGAAGTTATATTATTTTAAGGAAATTTATATATATAAAATATTTAAACTAAAAAAGGGTTATTTTATTATATTTCGAATTATTTTGGTTATATTTAATTATAATAATCAATAAAATCTTATTATAAGCTATTTTTTATATATTATATTCTATTATATATAGTTTGCATTATTTATT
The DNA here is from genome assembly GCF_000220395.1 of Ichthyophthirius multifiliis. Classification (NCBI taxonomy): domain Eukaryota; phylum Ciliophora; class Oligohymenophorea; order Hymenostomatida; genus Ichthyophthirius; species Ichthyophthirius multifiliis. The sequence continues at coordinate 21,523 of NW_004086157.1, forward strand.
TCTTTTATTTAATTTATAGGCTTTTATTTTCTATAGTTCTTAAAAATGACTCGTCTTTTACAGCTATTATAATTTTTAGGTACATTATTATTTATGTATTGACGTTTTTATATAGGTTGTTCTGTTATCTAAATTGTATATAGGTTTATATGTAGAGGAAAATAGTTATAAAAATTGAGAAATTTATTAAAAATAAGGAAAGGAAATTTATTTTGTTAAGCATTGAAAAGTTGTATTTTTATTTTATTTGATTTACTAATTTTGTTTTTTGGATTTTCGTATAGTTTGTTGCAGTTTAAGTAGTTTAAGATTTATCGCCGGTTGCTTTTATATCGTTAAAAGAATTACCGGATGGATTTAAGGTATATGTAAAGTCTTAAAGAGTATTTTTTAGTATATTTTTAGAAGAATTTTTGTTTTTGGTCTTTAATTAGAGCTTTTAGAGGTATGTTTGCATTTTTTCATTATAACGATTTATTTATATAATAGTTTCATTGGATTTTGCTTTTTAAATTTGAACATTTTCTTATATTTTTAGCTTTTCAGTTTTTGATTCTTGGATACTTTCAGAAGATTAATTATCTAAAATATTTTAATTTTAATTTTAGGTATAATTGCTTAAAGTACTTTACTTTGTTTTATTTTCTTTAGTAATATTGAGTAATTAGTAATACATTTAGAGAATTTTTTGCTTTTTTTTCAATGTATTAATTTATCTACAATAGTTTATTTCTATGTAATAAAATGTTTTCCCGATTTTAGTTTATAAAGTACTAATTTTAAATTAAATTAAATAAACAGATTAATTTATTAGATCTTAAAATCTTTGAAAATTAGGAAAATTAGAATTTTTATAACTAGAAGTTTGAAGCTTTAATGTTTAAATATTATTTTAAATTATCAAAAATGAACAGAATTATTTATTATATAAAATTTTATTTCTTTAAATTAATTTTGTCAACGGTATTAATTAATCAATATTAATGTTTTTAAATTAATCTTCTATTTTTTTAATTTATTTTTGTTATTTAAATGTTTTTGTTTATTATTTTGTTATTTAATTTTTACTTAAAGATACAGATTAATATAATACATTAGTATATATGCTTTCAGTGTAATCTGTAATTTTTTATTATGTATTAAAAAGCATGTATTATATATCTGTTTTTATTTAAGTTAATATTATAAATATTCCAATATCAAAATTTTAATTAATTATTTTTAATCTTATTTAAACTGGTATTAAAAAGCATTTATAATTAAGGGCAAATGCTGATGTACCTTTTATAATATATATATATATATATATAAGTATTTATATATTTATTTATAAATATATTTATATATATATAATATACTATATACTCTTATTAAATATATACATTTCTCCTTTTTCTTTGAAATTATTAATCATATTATTGTGAAATTATGATAATGCTTTTGGTATAATAGAATCTAAAGGCTTATTAATTATGAAATTATTGTCTATTTAAAATATATCTTTGAAGTTTTTGGAAACTTTATTTATTAATATTTCATTTGAAAGAAGCGAAGAATATAAAACGCAAGAATTTTAATTAAAAATATCAAAAAATTATTTTATTTTTTTTCTTTTTTAATATTTTTGCTATATATTCTTACTTTTCTTTTTTTCTTTTTATGTTTAATTGCAATAATATTTCGCCTTTCTATTTTTAAAATCCATTAATTTCATAAATATTTACTATAAATAATTTAATTAAGAAGATGTTGTATTAATACTATACAGAAGTACAAATTATTGCTTTAATTATTTCAATTAAGTGTATAGTTTTTACGCGAAATTATCCACTTTTTATAAATCTAAAAGATAATCACACAAAATTTTATAAAAATTACAAGTTTCGATTAATTATTTTAATAAAAAAGCTTATACTTATGCTAATTTTTCTTCAAAAAAAATAGTATCTTCAAGCGCGAGTTTTTAGTTTTGCAAATTTTATAAATGTAAATAATTTTTGAATTTTAATTTAAGTTTTTTGAATAAAATACTGAGGAAAAATTTTTCTTAAAACTTTAAAATAGAATAATAATTTTTTTGAAAAAAATAAATTTTAATAAAAGCTTTTATAAAATTATTTTAGACTTCAAAAAGAAAACTTAAGTATGAAAAATATATTTTCACCTCATTTTTTTTCTTTTTCGATAAAAATATTTCATACAAATTCTCATTATAATGTTTAATATATTATCTTCTATAATTCGGCAAAACGTAATTATTAAATTTGTCTTAAAGATTTTTTTCCTTAAATTAGTTACAAAAACACTTATATTATAGATTATCCTCTTCAAAAAATTCACATTTCATATTATGGTTAGCATATATATTTTCGAAAAAAACACCTTCCATCTTTAAGTAATCTTCAAGTAAAAAAGAAAAATAATCGTTACTAAATCTTATATAAATATCCAATAAATCTCCTTTATTTATTACTTAACCCTGCTAATTCAAAAAAATGTTTTTTCTATATTTTAAATTTATATTATAGCCAATTTTATATCCTAGGATTATGTAAATTAAAAGAATTAAAATTGTTTCGCTTTCAATTATAATTTTAGAAAGAAAAAGACCAAGACATATAAAGAAATTAATAAAACATAATAACTAGTATATGTAGAATATTTTAAAATCAAAGTATATTTATTCGAGGTAATTTTAGAGTATTTTAAAAGAAATATAAATAAGAAATACTATAAGAGAACTTTATTGTTCTAAAAAATATATTATAATTGTACAAATGTATTAAATTGTAAATCTAAATATTTCTAAAATCGAAACTTTCTTTTATAAAAAATCTTTTCTATTAAATGTATAATCAAAATCGTGTAAAATTATTAAAATACCTTTATTAGAAAAAATAAAATTATTATTGATATTATATAAATTATATATAAATATAAATATAAATTATAAATATATATATATATATATATATATATATATATATATATATTTATATTTATTTATATGTTATTTATTATTTCACCTATTTTGTATATTAATATTAAATTTATAAAAGATATAAATTTCTAAACATTTGTTGACTCCTCATTTTAAAATATTTGTAATTAAGCAGTTATGAAAGGAAATACTAATAAATATTTGTATATTCCTAAAAAATATTTTATAATAATCATTTTCTTATTAATAATTAATTTTATATTTAACATATAACAAACTGTTAATAATATTAATCTAATTAATATTATCATATGAACTAATGTTGAAGTATAAAATACTATTTATAGTTCATCCGAATTAGTTTTTTAAAAAAATACATTCAATTTCCTTACAAAATTTAAAAATTTAGATTACTGTAATTATTTAATATTATTATAAATTATTTATAATTCTTGGAATTAATCTATTAATAAAAGTATTATACTAAAATATAAGCCTCTATTTATTATAAATATTTGAGGAAATAAATCAAAGTATGTATTTATTAAATTTTATGTTATTTTCATTTACAATTTATATATTTATAATTCTGCTTTTTTATTGTTTTTATTATTTTATAAATAGTAAATTAAAAATTTTTAATTAAATTTTTAAAAAATAAAAATTTTAAATTAAAATATATATTAATATATATATATTTATGTTTATAAATAATTAAATATAATAATATATTTTATTTAAATAAAGCATTAAATAAATACTATTCATATTAAATAAGATATATTTTTTATTAATATTTTAAAATATAATAATGGTAGAAAAAAATATTATAATGTTTAAAAAATAGATAAATATTAAAAAATATATTAATTAAAACAATAATATATTAAATTATCAAATATTGTTATATTAATTTTTTTTTTTTCTCTACATATATTTTAAAAATAAAATTTAGTTCATAAATTTTATTTATAAATATAAAGATTTCTAAACTTTTATTTAATAAATATCATTTATTTTATTTATTTTTTAATTATAATCTTATAGAATTTACTTTATTTTATATAAAACATAACTTTAATTATATAAATATCTATAATTTTTGTATAATATATTAATTTTATCATCTTATTCTTAAATGTATTGCTTTTGATAGAATACTTTATTCTTTTTTATTTTATGCTAACAACAAAAATACTTTTATTTGAGTCTTTTTAACTTAATTTTATTATGAATTAATTTTTAATAAAAAGAATTTTAATTATTTATAGAGGAATCTTAATATAATATTTTTTTTAATTAATTAAAATATTATTTTTGTTTAAGATTTTTGAATTTCAAAAATAATTTTAGCTTATATTTTTTGAATTAATTATTTATTTTTGATATAAATTTAATATATAAAATATCCTTTCTTCCTTTATTAATTTATATTTTTTATTTGTTAATTATTATATAATTATTTTTTAACAAATTACTTTTATTTATAAATATATAAAAAAAAACCTTATTAAGTTTTTATTTTATTAGTTTGCTTATTTAGCAATTATATCATTTGTTTATATTTATTAATATTAATTTCAGATTACTTTTATAGTCATCTTAAAAATCTGATAAAGAGTTTTCCGGATTTTGTTAATTTTTTATTTTTTGGAAATAAGTTTTATCTAATATAAAATATATTATTTTTTTTATATATATTTTATTGGTTTTTTCTTTCTTATATAATTTTTTTTATTTTAATATCTCATTAATTTAATTTGTAAATTATATTTATTTATAAATATATAATTAATTAAAAAATATTAATTTTAAAATAGTTACAAAGCTTCTTCTTAATATTAGTATATTAATAAGTAGCTAATTTATAAGTTTTGATTTTATATGAAATAAAGTATTTTGAAACAAAAAAAGAACTAGAATACATAAATATATAATTTAATTTTTTTTTATTGAAATTTTCTTAATTTATATATTATTTTAAGATTATAAAAATATCAATGAATAGAAAAGAATTATTGAAGATTATTTTTTCATATAAAATTATAAAGTCTTTTAAATAATAATTTAATCAGTTTTAAAATAAGTTTTTGTTTATTTTAATAAATAAAAATTATTTAATTTATTCATAATATAAAAAATAATTATAATAAATATTATATCTGTAAATTTTTAATATTATTTATTAATTAAATTTTATTTTCTTAATAGTAAATATGTTTAAATAAAAGTAAAGAAAAATAAAATTTTTATGTATAAATAAAAAATCATTATCAAGTTTAATACAAATTAAAATATAAATATAATAAATTAATAATTAAAACATTTAAAAACTAAAATTTGATTTTTATTTATATATTTATATTTTGTTAAATTTTTTAAAAATTTATACAAATAAATAAAATTTTTATAAAATAAAGAAAAAAATAAATAAAATATATAAATATATATATATATATATATATATATAGTTTTATAAATATATTTTTTATATTTATAATATTATATATACATAATTTTACATATATATTTTTTTATATTTAATTTACTGTTTTATTTTCAATTTTTTTTTTTTTATATTTATACTTTAAAAATAGCCTTATATATAATAAGATAATTTTATATTAATTATAAATAACTTTTTTAAAATAATATGTTATTATACAAAAATAAAAAACACTAAATAAATAAATAAAGATAATAATAAATAATAATATATTGAACAATAATTATATAATTTCTAAAAAAATAATATTAATACATGCTTTTAATTATTCATTTTTTAGTTTAATTTTTTTATTCTTTCTACAACTCACTATCATAAATTTTTTACCATATATCTGCATTATTTTAAATATTAGTTTCTACTTAATCTAATTTCCCATCAGCTAACTCTTTTACCTATATCCAAATAGGCAGAATGAAATTTTTTAAAAATCCAATTTCATTTTTTGCTATATTAATATATTTATCTAATCCTAGAAAAAATGCTGTAACAGGCAAATCAAGTTTTTTCTAAATTAACCTTAAATTTATTCTAATATATATTAATGTATTATTTTTTTACCTGATTACTAAATTCTTTTGATATTTTTAATGACCAATCGTGCGCGATTTTAAATATTCTCGCAGGAGCACCTATATCAGCTGCATGTATAAGTATTCCAGATATATTGATTCTGTCCTCTTCAGGAAGTTTTTTTTATTATTAAAATAATATTATATATTATCTTTTATTAAGCTTGTTAGATAAAAATGTTTACTCATATCTGTTACTATTATATTTTCTGTTGTAAACTTTTTTATTTTTTTAATGTTTTTTTATCAAAATTCTTAAATATATTGCAATTTTTTTATTCTAATATACGAAAAGTAATTGCTATATGATTTTTTTCTTAAGGCTATTTTTTTATAAAATAAATAACATAATTTATTATATTATTTTTATTTTTTTTTTAAAAAAAAAACAGATGAGTTTCCATATTTTTGAAATAAGTCCGATTTTTTATTTGCTTCAAATACATTTGTGAATCCAGAATGATCCACATCATGGCATAATGCAGAAAATAGTAATATATACTCTTCAATTTTTTCTAAATAATCGGATATTATGTTTTCTTTTATCATATAATATATGCCATGTGATACTTTCAATAATTGATATTTTTTTGTGTTTTGTTTTTTTTAAAAAAACCTGTTATGCCATGATCAAAATTATGAAAAGGATTTTTTCTATGCTCATAATTGTTTCCTATCTGTTTAACAAAATTATAAAATATTTATTATTCAATGTTAAGCCAATCAAACATGCCTGTTTATTAAAACATTGTTTATACATACAAATATTTTTTTTCTGTATCTTATATTTATAATATATTAAAATTCCAATCATTTAATTCTAAATATTCCTATTCTGATAATTCAACTTAATTATTATCTTTAATTCTTTTTTTTTTAAAAAAAAACAAAAATAAAAAATTATTATTAAGAGTAAAAGTCAATATTTTATATTATATATATATATTAATTCATTTATTCTTTATAATAAAGTTTTTTTGTTTTTAATTTATTTTTTAATCGTTTTTATAGTTTATTAATTTTGCTTTAATTTTTATAATTTTTTTTTTTTTTTAAATTTTTATAAGTTTCAACCCATTTTTTTTTTTTTTTTTTACAAAATAAATTTTATTTTTTTACTCATTACTTTACCGAATTATATGAATACTTAATTATTTTTCAGATGATCTGCCTTCTTTACTACAAAAGCAAAAATTCATTTTAATGATATTGCTTTTTAAGTTATTTATTTATATTTTTATTTTTATATATTATTTTTTTTTCTTAATTTTATTAAATTTGATTTATTAATTGCTTTTTTATTTTGCTTACAAAATAAAATAAATACATAAAAAATAAAATAATTTAAAAACAAAAAAAAATGAATGTTTGATAAAAATTTAATAATATTAATAAAAAATTAACTTACAAAATAAATAAATTATATTATTATTTTTATTTTAATGTTTATTTAATAAGTATTAGTATATTTTATAAATTTAATATAAAAATTTTATTCAAAAAAATAATTAAGAATACTCAAATTCTATAATTCTTATTAAAGTTAATAAATAAAATATAATAATATAATATATAAAAATAAAAAAATTATTTTTATAATTAATTTTTATTTTTGATATTTATAAGAAAAATAAATATATTTTGTTTATTTAAAAAAATTAATAATAAATTTAAAAAGAAAAAAGAAAAATGTTTAAATATTTTAATTAAAAAAACAAAAAACTTAGAAAATATTAAATATTCTAAAAATAACAAGTATTTACAAATATTTTATATATATTTGTTGACTTATTATTAATATATCTATTTAACTTAATGTAACACCCGTCTAGCTCAGTCGGTAGAGCGCTAGCCTTTTAAGCTAGTGGTCAAGGGTTCGAGCCCCTTGGTGGGTGTATTTTTTTAATTATTATTTTATTTGATTACCAAAATATTTAATTAATTTTTTATTTGATTTTAATTTAATTTATTTTTATTTGCATATTAATCTATGTTATCATTATAAATCCGCTAATATTTTAATAATTAAATTTTAAAAAAAAAATATTTAATTATTTTTATTAACTATTAACACAATAATAGATTAATAATTATGTTTTATACAACATAAATATAATTAATTAAATAATATAAAAATTTATAAATTTATAAAATTAAATATTTGTAAATAAATTTTTTAAAAAATAAAAATTAAAAGAATAAATATTCAGTATTTAAAATTTTATTTTTGAAAATAATATGATTTATATTATTGAGTTTAAATTGAATATATATATATTTATAAGAATAAAGAGATTTTTAGTTAACTAATAATAAAATAAAATATATATTATACAATATAAATATAAAAAATTAATTAAATAAAATAAATAACTTTTCTTTTTAATACAATGCATTTTCTAAAAATAAAAAAATAAAAGTTCATTAAATTAAATAAATAAAAAAAAAAAAATTTATTAATTAACAATATAATTAAATATTGATTAAAAAATAAATTAGAAGTTAAAAATAAAAAAAAAAATTAAATATAAAATTAAAAATTTATAAATTAAAAAACTTGTAAAATTATAATATTATTTTATAAATTTATAATTTTGAAAAGTAAAACTTTTTATAATTATTAAATTATAAATATTAAATAATATTAAAAGATGAATATATATATAATAAGTTATATTAAATAAAATGTAAAAGATATTATATTACAAAATATAATAAAATATTTCATATTGTATTTGTAAAAATATTATTTTCTTATAAAAAAAAATAACAAAATTAATAATTTGAGAATAGAAAATAAAAAAATATATATATAGATGAATTATAAAAATTAATATATATATATATAAATATATATATATATTTATATATTTTTTTATAAAAATTATATTTTTATTTTTATATTTCAAATTATAAAAAAAATCATATATTTTTAAAAATAAATGTATTTGAACTTTAAAAAATCAATTCCTTAATAATAAAATAAAATTAATACAAATAATTATTTATATTGTTAAAAAAATAAAAAACATAAAGCTTTCGAACTTTTATTTATTTTTTAGAAAAAAGCTGTTTTATTAACTAATCACCTTTATGTCCTTAATGTGTTCATGAAGAACATAGTGGTCATTAAGTTAAATTAATAAAAGAAATATCAGAAATAGCTTATAAGTTTATACAAGATGAGAAATGTAAACCTATAATAAGTTAATATTGGTAGAAATTATAGTAATAATATAATGAAATAAATGGAGAAATAAGCTAATTAATATATTATCTGTAAGAAACACAGAATTTTTTAAAGTAACATAATTAAGTATTTTTTAATAAACTAAATTCAGTTAAAAATAATTTATGGAACAATATATAGGAGAATGCAAAATAAATAATTTATAATTAAGTAAGTGATGAATATGAACTCTTTTAAAAAACAAAGATTATTTTAAAAAATATTAATGTAATTGATGAACAACCTTAATATAAATAAAATATTTTTAAAGAATAAACTATAGAAAACATTCTTAATGGTTATAAGTAGTTATTTGATAAAATAAAGAATATTAAATAACATTTGAATTAACATTTAACTAAAAATAATATTTCTGATATTTATAATATTCCAGAAATATAAATTATTGAAGGAAATGAAGTTGTTAAAATTTTATAAAATGAAAGTGAATGTTAAAAAAGATTTTGTTAAGATGATGAAGATTTCGATATTATTGAAATCAAATAAAATGAGGATTTATAAAAAAAAAAATATTTAAATTTTAAAAAAAAAATAACATAATAATAATAATAATAATAATAATATTAATAATAATAATGGAACTATTATCAAGAATTTTTGTGAATAATTTTATATTAACAAATAATTATTTGGAATTAATTAATAAAAAATTTTGTAGAATAATTTTAATCTATAAAGAGAGAAATATAATACTAATGAAAATGATTCTAAAAGTTTAAATTTTTTATTAGATAAAAATAAACATTAATTAAAAACAAAATTTAGTTTTTAAAATAATTTATAGGTTACTATTTTATAAGGGAAACTTTTTTCTGCTATTCTTTAAAAAAAGGATAATGAAAAATTTAATTAGAAAGATCTTAAGTAGTAAATTTTATAAGAAGATTCATTTTCGAATTAATACTATATTTTTAGAAATTGGGATTTCGATAATAACTATTATAAAAACATTTCGGAGTTTTTGTTTGAAAATAGTTTAAATAGTTCACATGATTTTAATTTTAATTTGAAAGATGTTAATTTAAAAAAATATTTAGATGGTTATATTTTAGGTCCTTTTAAAGAGTTAAATGCCATTTATATTTATTAATAAAGTATTGTTGAGAAATTAAACGAAGGGTATATTTAGTTGTTTTGAAAAAATTATATTTACTATTTACTTTTATTTATGTAGACTGCTTTTTCTAATTATTTTTTTAATTTCAAGATCAGAAAACAAGAGGATATAAATCATAACAAAATATATTAAATTTTTATTATACAAAATATAATTTTACAACTATTATTTTTAAAAATAAATAAATAATAAAATTATATTTTAGTTTAAAATTATATATAAATACTATGATAAATAAAGTAAAAAAATATATAATAGTATATTCTTTTTTATTATAAAATACTTAATTAATATTATTTTATTATATTAATAGTTTTATATATATTTTAAACATATTTTTAATCTATATTTAGTTTTTTTTTCTATATTAATTAATATAATCTAATAATATTTACAAAATTAAATATTAACAATTAAATATTTTATTAGATTAAAATATATATTTTATTTTATATTTATTTTCATGGATTTAAAAAATTATTAATTTATTAATATATTATATTTATTAAACCAAAAAATAATCCAATATAAAAATATTTAAAATATAAAAGACATATAATATATAAAAATAATATTTATTATAATAATTAAAATTAAATAATAAATATTTAATTATAATAAATATATAGTCAAATAACTTATAAATAAACTAATAAATTGATAATTATTTTATAATGGAATCTTTCAAAAATTTTATAGTAAAAAAATAATTAGTTATATATAAAAATGAAAAAAGACTTTATAAAAAACGAATCGAAAAAATTTAAAGAAATAATAAACGAAATTAAAAATAATTATTAAAATTTAATTTATATTTATTATAAAATCTTTAAATCTTAAAGGAAAAATATTTAAAAAGAACAAACTAAAATAAAAAAATTAAATAATATCAAATAAATAATAATATCGAAACATATTTAGAAAATCAATTCATTATAGAAATTAAGTATAATAATAAGAATAAGCTTATTGTTTTAAAAACGAATAAATTAAAATTTTTTGCAAATATAAATAAAAGTATATACTTTTAAGGAAAAAATTGGAATTTGAATCTAATAGATTTATCGAAAAAAATAAAAGATAAAATATTCGATTTTAAATTTAAAAATAAGTAAATTATAACCAATAAATGAAAATACTTCATAAACTGAAATAATGTATAGTTTTGAAACAATCAAAAGTTTAATCAAATTTTTTTTATATAAATTAATTAAAATGTTTATTATATTAAATTTATTAAAATTAGAGTTTTATAATAAGCCATAGCTTTATTAATTTTTGAAAATAATAAAATGAAAACAAACAAAATATTAGAATTAAATGAGGAAAATGGTAAACTTAATTCTCTTTTATAAAATTAATAATTGTAAATATAAATTAATAGAAATAGATAAAAAAATTAAAGTTCTTTTTAAAAAAATTTTTAAAGAATTAATTAAATTTATATGTGATATATTTATTTTAAATATATAGTTTAAAGTAAAAAAGGGTTGTAATAAAATAATATATTGGAGAAAAAAAGTAAATTGCAAAGATAATAATTTTAATCTGTTTAAAGCTAATTTTTAGAATTATAATAATAATGAAGTTAATAAAAAATTTTAATGCTCTTTTTATTTTTAATAATTATTTATTTTTTAATGAATATAATTAATATTAGTTCCATTTTTATTTGTATTTGTATTTATATTTGTAATTATATTTGCAATTGTATTTTTATTTATATTTGTTATATAAATAAATATAATAATAATAGAGAAAGTAAATAATAATATAATTAAAATTAAATTTAATATATCAGTTAGTGTTAAATTTGACATTAAATAAAAGCTTTATTATATTCTTTTAATTATTATGGTAATATAAGTACTTAATATTAAAGGATAAAAATTTAATATAATTATATTGATTATAAGGCATATCTAATAATAAGAAATTTAAATCTTAAAATATTTTTTTTTTAAAAAAAAAATGAAAAACTTATTAATATAAACTTATATTTAAAAATGAAACTTTTTATTTTTATAATATTTAAAAAATAAAACTTACATATAAAAAATTTGATATAATTATTATATATATTAATTGATAATATAAATATATATTTTTTATTTTTTTTTAAAATTGTTTTTTTAATATTTTTTTTAATTTTCTTTTTTTAAAAAAATTCAATTAAAAAAAAAAAAAGAATATAAATAATTTTCTTTTTTTATTGTTTTTTTTTATATAGTCTTCTAAAAAAAAATAGAAAAAAAATATATACAAGTAATATAAAGTAGTTAGTTAATTAATTTAAAATTGCTTAAATTAAATACAAAAGAAAAGAAAAGAAAAGGAAAAAAATATTTTTAAAAAAAAAATTTAAATAATTAAATTAAAAACTATATAAGTTTAATATATATATATACACTGTTTAAATTAAATTTTTTATATAATAATTTTTTATTTTTTAATATAATCAAAAGTTTTAAAGAAATTAATTTAAATTGTTTAATTGTTTTTGTAATTTTTAATTTATTTGATAAAAAATATTAAAATAAAAAATAATTAAATTAAATAAAATTTTGATATATAATAACAATATTATTAGTTTATATATTTATTTTATAATAATTTATGGGCCAATAATAATGCTTTAAAAACTAATAAATATAAGAATAACAACAATATTAAACTTGTGAAATAATACCTATATAAGAAACAAATGATTAATAATATAAAATAATAAACATTGTTGCAAAATAAAATTGTATAAAATTAAATAATAAAATTAAAAAAAATAAAAAAAGAATAATTTACAGAATAACACAAAGAAGAAGATTGTATGTAATAAAGTTATGCTGAATTAAAAAGTTAGTATTTTGTTACCAATAATAATTTTGAGACAAAAAGTAATATTTAAATTACTGAAAATTAACAAATAGAACATTTACCTAATCCATAAAAAGCATAATATACATAATTTGTTTCCTCAAACTAAAACAAAAATATAATAGAAACTTTATAAAAATTAGGAGATTTTAATTATAAAGATAATAGATTTTTTTCTCAATAGTTAACAAATTATGATTTAAATTTACCTTTTTTGGGTCCTTTTATATTTTAAGGGGGATAAATATATATAGGATAATGGAATAACGGGAATAGGCACGGATAAGGAAGATAATATTGGAAAGAGGGTAGTATATATGAAGGATATTGGGAAAATGGTAAAATAAAGAATATATACTAAAAAAAAAAAAAAAAAGATCAAGCACATGGTTTTGGAAGATTAATTTATTAATCAGGAGACGCATATATAGGTTAATGGAAAAACGACTAGTGCGAAGGATTTGGAATTTATTATTTTTTCAATGGAGGAAAATATGAAGGATAATGGATTGGAGATAAATATAATGGAAAAGGAATAGAACATTGGCCTGATGGGTCTTTTTATGAAGGAGATTTCATTAATTAAAATAAATAAGGGAAAGGAGTGTTTAAATGGAATGATTAATCGATATATTAAGGGGAATTTTATAATAATTTTATGCATGGATAAGGGAAATATAATTGGCCAGATGGAAAATGTTATGAAGGTTAGTGGGAAAATAATAAAATGTAGGGAAAAGGGGTTTTTATATGGAATGATGGAAATAGATATGAAGGAGAATATTATGATGATTTGAAAAATGGATTTGGTGTGTTTTATTATTCAAATGGTAAATATATTTTATACATTTTTTATTGCTTTTAAATAGTTATTTATTTTTTCGTTTGTTTAAGGTATGTAATTTATAGGTAATTGGAAAAATGGAAAATAACATGGAGAAGGGGTTATTGTAGATAAAAATAAAAAAGAATAAAAAACTAAATGGGATAATGGTGTTTTAATACAATGGTTTATTTATTTTATAATATATTTTTGATTTTATATTATTAGGGTAAAGTAAGATAATAAAACTAATTGTTGAAAAAATAAACGACATATTTTTTTGAAAAATATATATTAAATATACGTATATAATAATTTTATATATTTATTTATTTATAATTATATTTATATTTATATTTATATTTATATTTATATTTATATATATATATATATATATATATATATATATCTATAATTTTTTTTTTTTTATGTTTTTATGTTTTTTATATTTTTATTAATTTTTTTTTTATTATTATTATTTTTTTTTTTTTTACATATAATTTCTGTCCTTATTTTTGTTTGTAAAGCATAAATAATTAATTTGATTTTTTTTTTTTTTATATAAGCCTTTTTTCTAATTATATTTATATAAAAAAAAAAATTCTTTACAACTTTTATATATCATTTATTTATTTTTAGAATTTTTTTTTTTCAATATTTTTTCTCTCAAAAAATATATAAATATATATTTCGATTAAAAAAGTTATTTTCTTATTTCATAATAAAATATGAAAAAAATATATATTTTAAATATTCTTATCTTACATTTATACTTTGATAGCTTCTTTTATATGTCAAAGAAATTTTATTCATATAATTTTTTTTACTGAATTAAAATAAGGTCTTAGTCTTATTTTTTAACATAGATTCAAATATAAAGGATTTCTAGAAAAAATATTTTGTTTTAATTAAAAAAATAAAGTTATTTATTAATTTTAGAATATAATTTAAATGAATAAGTAATTAATTTGATAATTATTTATAAGGAAAGCATTTAAATAATTAATAAATAAAAAAAATGAAGAAATAATATGATTTAAATAGTAATTAATAATATATTAAAAAGATTATATTAAAAATATAAGAAAAATTGTAAAATGAATATATATATATATATATATATAATAATTATTATATTATATTAAATCAGGTTTTGTTAGTTTTTTTTAATAGTTTATATATAAAAAAATTAATCTATTTTTTTATACATAAACTATTCAAAAAAGGCGAACAAAAATTAATTTTGAAAATACAATATATATATATATATATATATATATATATTTATATATATATATATATAATAGATATATATATTTTTTTATTTATATTAAAATTTTATATTTTTTAATTTAAATATATTATTTTATAATTAATTTATTTTGAAAATATATATATAAAAAAATAAACATTTAAAAAAAAATACACAAAATATTTTTTTTTTTTTTTTAATATAAAATATATAAAAAATTCATTATTTACTAATAAAATAAGTTTAAATAATTTCTTATGTATTATTCATATTGCCTATACTAACATTTTTAGCTTTTACAATACAAAATTAATTTATATTTTATTTATTAATCCAATTTTTAGTACTTTAACTAATCATAACCTTCCCAGGTTCTCCACTTTATTCCATTTTATTAGCAATAAGAATATCTCTTCCATAAACATCATATCTAACAACTTTTGTACCTAAGATTCCTCCAATTATTCTCTTTCCAGTATGAACTCCTATTCTCATATTTAAAAAGGTATAATTTTATCGGATTCTATTAATTTCATCAATCATTTATAATGCGAAATTAATTACTTTATAATATAAATATATATATATATATAAATATCATAATGTATTGTATTTTTTACCATTTACAGCTTCTTTTGCCTTTTCTTAAACAGTATTTAACCTTTCAGCATCTACAAAAGATAAAACAACATAGCAATCACCGATAGTATATAATTTAAAAACGTTGTTTAGTAAACATAATTAGTCAAAGCTTTCAAAAAGATCTTTTAACATTCTCATAACTTTTTTAGGTTCTTTTACTTTATCAGAAAATTCAGTAAAACCTTTGATATCAGCAAATAAAATAGTGACATCTTCAAATTAATCTGTTAGTTCTCTTTTATTTTATAAATTTCCTCTAAATTTTTTCAATGCCTAATTTATATGTATTATATATAAATATATATAAGTTTAAAAATATATTTAAATAAAAAAAATATGTTTTAAAGAAAAAGAATATTTAATTAAAAAAATGAAATATATTTTTATATAAAAAGAATATATATATATATATATATTTATTTATATATCATTATTTATATATTTTTATTACTATTGCAGGTAATAATTAATTAACAAGTAATTGCATAGATTCTTTTTTTTGGTTTATTTTTGATGTTTAATTATAATTTTTTTTAGCAGTATTTCTATATATTTATCCTTTGTATATCATAAATGTAACAAATGTAAATATAAAAAAGGTATTTTCTACATCTATTTGTTTCCAAATAAATCCAATATATAAGCTTATAAAAATAAATCCAAAAATAATAATTTCAACAAAATTGAATATACTTAAATGATTAAACCATTTATATAAAACTACACTTTCAATTATTTAGACAATAATCATTTTCTAATTATCGTCACACATTTTTGCCTAAAAGAATTATGTAAACACTGCATATATAAAAATTGCATATATTAATTTTTTATATTTTTGATTTTTATAGGCTTTTTCTAATATTTAGAAAGCTGTTATAAATAAAAAGACAGTTATAATTCTTAAAACAAATATTATAAGATGATTTTAACATGTATCGTATGATATTGTGAATAATATAGTACTTATTTATTATTGGAAAAATAAAAATAATAATGAATATTTATTTTCTATAAAAGTAATTTGTTATATCTATTTTTTAAATTTATTAATGGTTTATTAAGGATTAGTATTTTTATTTATTATTGTATTATATTTAATAGAATCATTATTTATATTATCTTATTCTTCTTCAGATTCATCTTCCTCGCTTTCATCTTCAGAAAAACTTGATAATTCCTATTTATTTTTTAAATTAAATGATATATAAATATATATATATATATATATATATATATATTATACATTAATATATTCTGTATTTTATTTTTATTCATTAGATTTATAAGGAGTTTATTCATCTCCTAAATTAATAGTTTTGATATTTTTTCCTTTAAAGATATTAATAATATTATTTTTCTATTTAATTTGACAATTATTATTTTCAATTTATTAATTACTATGTTCAATCTATTAATTAATATTATTAATAATACTAAAATTGCTATTTTTTTTTATTCCAGTATTTTTAATATTAACAAGTGCGGATTGAAATTTTTTACTTGTAAAAAGTTCCCCAATTTCATATGCAGTCATTAATTCTTTTCCTTTAGGCTAAAATTAAATCGGTTTAAAATTATGATTCATCTACTTTACCTCATCTTTAACACTTTCTGATATTAAAATTTTACCATAATTACACTAAGCACATATTCTTGATGTTGTATTTACAGTATCTCCTATTAGAGAAAACTAGGGTTTTGGATTTCCTATAATACCGGCTATTACTTCGCCTTTATTTATTCCTATTTTTAATTTAATCCGATTGTTTTCAGAACCCCATCTGGTATTTTATGCACTTTCAAGCATTTCTTTTGCCATAAGAACCAGTCTTTCACCTTTTCCAATATGTTTTAACTACTCAATGATATTATTTTCAGATTCTTCAATACCAGTGGCAGCCATATATGTTTTACCGACAGTCTCGATTTTTTAAGCGCCGTATTTTTCACAGATATTGTCGAATTTACGGAAAAGATCATCTAAAATTACTACTACATTGTTCTTTTCTTATTAAATTAATTAATCGAATTCACATATATCGGCAAACAAAATAGCTACTTACTAAAGGCTTTTTGCCATTTCAAATTTTTTGGTATTTTTTCGATTTTATTTTATATAGTTTTCAACGAATTCGGGTACTAGCATTGAAAGAATTTAATTATTTTGCTCTTTTACGGATTTGATGTCTTCTAGAGCACAAAAATGTTTCCTTTATTCTTATTAATTTCTATATAAACTAAAAAAAGAGTATATATAGATATATGAAGTTAATAAAATGAATTAAAAAATGAAATATATTTCAATTATTTGAGATCTTTTATCAGTATATTATGTTAGTATTATATATGTTTACACTATATAATTTAAAGTGTGGATTATTAAGACTTTTAATAAGGAAATATTTAAATTAATTGTCGTTATTAGGTTTAAAATTAGATTAATAAGAATTAAATTTATTTTTTTATCCAAAAGTTAAATTATTAGTATTATTAGAGTACTCAAAAATATTATAGAAGCTGTTGTTTTGTAGTAGTTTTTTTAGAAATGAGAGGAAAATATATATATTAAAAGTAATAAATAGATAATTATAAATGATATTTTAGTATAAAAAAATTAATTATTTGTTTAATTTATAATAATATCAAATATTATATAGACTGTAATGAATATTATAGTCTATTTTTTTAAATAAAAAAATAAATTAAATTTTAAGTATTTTTTATATTTTTACTAATATATAGGTTATTCGAAATTATTTTATATAGTTCAAGATATTTTTTAATTTAAATTTTTCTTCCAGTGTTTCGTCTTTAAAATCTTAAGTAAATTTATTTATATATAAAAATAGTTTATCTTAATTATTTTCTAACACTATAAAATATATATATATATATATATATATATATATATATATATATATATTTTTTTTTTTTTATATTTAAATAAATAAAAAATATATACTATCTAAAACACTCTATTCAATTTTTTTGAAAGAACTAAAAATTTTCTATATGTATTTTTTTATATTTATATTTCTTTTCTCTTATTCTTCCCAATAATATCCAAAAACTCCCCAAAATTAACAAATTAAAAATCCACATATTAAATTAAATACAAAACAGAAAATTAGTCCTTAATTTTCAAATAATAAATCTCCTAAGTGCTACCAATCAACCATTTAGTCCCAAAATATCTTCTAGAAGTAAATTAACCAAGTAATCAAGCCTCCTTATAGAAAAATAAAAAAAATAAAAATCTTCAAAGAGAACAAGAAGGCGATTTTAAATGCTAAAATACCCACTAGACTTAACAAAATAATCTATATAGATTAATAAAGCTCACAATTTTTCCCTTATTTATTAATGAAATATTAAATAGAATACATAGTATTATAATAAATGAGAATAGCTTAAAGAAAGGTTTCTAAAATACCCTCAAACTATAATTTTCTGTAAAAATTTTGCCTTTTTTTTGTTAAAATAAAATCCTTTTAATCTTCATAGAAAAGTATCACTGAAAAAAAAAGCGAAAAAACAAAAGAAAAATCTAAAATAATAATTAATTGCCAAAATAAAAAGGAATTCCCAATAAAACCACTATCCCAAACAAAAAAACAAACAGTAAAACTGACCAATATTTGCGCATAAAAAACACTGAAAATTATCTTCTGGATTTTATTGGAAAAAAAAACACCTTAGTCTATTATTTCCGAAACTTCTTATATTTAATTAATTTATATATCCCCAAAATAACTATAAAATTAATTATTCTCAACTTTTTATTCTAATTCAATTGAAATATCAGAACTTTTGTTCATATTAGAATCTTTATAGCCCTCACCTAATGATAATATAGTACTTTCAGAGTCTTTAGTTGATTTTATTATATCTAAAAGGAAGCCTTTGGTAAATTAATCGATGTTATAGCCTATTAGTTTAGTTATAAATTATAATATGAATATAAAATGCTATAATAAATTGTTATCTCTGAGAATTTTGTAAAATGTAATACCGTTAAGGTACATTATGTATTATTTATTAGGATTTTGCTTTTCTTTTAAGAAAAATAAAATAGATCTTATTTAATCCCAAATATGAGATATATTAGATTCGCAGCATATATTTAAAATATTTTCTTAATTTAATTTTATACCTATATTACTAATATATATAAATAAATATAAAATATTAGTATAGATTATATTTAATTTTTAGATATTTTTTTTTTATTAAAAAAAAAAAAAACAAATAATTATTTAATAAACTATTTTATATAATATAATAAAAATAAAAAATAATATATATATATATATATATATATATATATATATATATATATATTTATATATATATATATCTTTTTACATTAATGTATTTATGGTTTTTTATTTTATTTAATTAGACAAAATAAATAGGTTTTTATTTTTTTTATCAAAGTTTTCATATAATTAAAGCGCTTATTCATTTATTTTATCTTTTATGCCTATTAAGGCCAAATATTCCAGATCATTTTCCAAAGTTTTAGATAAATTTCTAATATCATGGTCTTATATTTATATATTCGATTATAAAAGATTATACTAATCTATATATTCGTTAAACTATTACATACTAAGAGTTTTATAAGCAAAAGTTAAAGGTAAAATACCCTTTTTTTAATAGTCGTTTATTAAAAAATCTAAATTTTCATGCTGAATTTTATTTAATTTTAATTATGATTTTATATTTTAAGCATACCCTTAAGTATATATATAATATTAATTATCTATTTATGTAAAATCTTATAATTAAACAATTACAGAAAAGTTATGTTTTTCTTCTTTTTAATAATTTATTACTTTAGTAAAAATTTCAACTAATTTTCTATTCTATATATTTAAATATATATTAATTTATATATGTAATAGAATATTTTTTTATTTTTTTACATTAAAATATATAAACATTTTGTCTTTTTAAGTATATAATTAATAGCCTGAATTTCGTGCAAATTTAAGTAAAGTGTTTTAAATAGGAAGTTCTATATTTTTTATGGATTAAAGTTAACCAAATTATGAAGGTTCTGAATAATTACATATTAAAATTGCATAAAATAATTATTATAGATTGATATTTTTTTGATTATGATCTTTTTATTATTATAATTAATATATATAATCTTCGTTTTTATAAATCTTTATATCATTTAAATCTTATAATATAAATTAATCTTTTTATATTTGAAATTATTCTTATGTAATACTTAAAGTTTATTGTTTTTCTTCTTTATTTTATATAATATTTTTGTCTTCAATTTAATTATTTATTTGTATTTGATTTTCTATTTTTGATTAATCATCTTTTAGTTATTGTTATATTTGCTAATTCTATAAATATGCTAGATGTATTTATTTTTAAATTAATACTTTTTCTTATAAATTAGATTCCTTATTTTAATTATCATTATTACTATGTATTTATTAATCAAATTCATTTACAAAGTCTTGCTTTTAAACTAAATTTAAAATATCAATTTCATCTTTATGAAAGCTTTTTAAAATTGGAGAGTTTGAACTATATTTTGCCATAGGTTAATAATCTATGTCTTTTAAATTATCATAAATTTTATCTGATTTATTTATTGTTGTTTGTTTTTAAAGTGTATCTAATTATTATAAACCGTTATTAAATTTATTATTACTATTAAAAATAGATTGAAATTCTAATATATATTTTTAAAATTATAATATATATAAATGTAGATATATATTTATATTTTTATATACACATTTAACTATCCCCAAGAATTTATAATTAATTTTCTATTTTCAAATGATTTATATAATTATTATTATTTTCTTTTTAATAGCTATTTATAATTTTTAAACCTTTTAAATCTGAATTTTACTAACTTTATAAATTGTTTAAACTTTAAGTACTATCTAATTATTTTCCTAATATTTATATTAATTTGCTTTATAAACTTTCAGGATCAAATTCATATTAAGAATTAAATATATTTATTTATTAGATTTCTCTTTCACCTTTTAAATTAAATATTGATTTATCCATAAATATATAATCAATCTATTATATATATATATATATAAATTTATTATATATAATTTTTTATACTTATCCAATATTACTTATTACATCTGGATTTCCTATATTAATTTTATTATTTGGATTTTTCTTTTTAATAATTTTTTAAATCTTATACATTTCTATAATTTAAAACAAATCCAAAATTCCATAAATTAATGGCGGGAAAATTTACGAATGTAAAATTAATTAACGAATAAATTTCAAAAACTACTACTAATTAATTTCAATAAAAATCGAATAATAACTATTTATTTAATAAGAAAGTCCTATAATATTAGTAATACTAATGAAAAAGATATAAAAAAGGCAAAGAAAGCCATAATATTAAATAATATAGATAATGTAATAATTATCTTTAAAAATTCCTTTTTTATTTTAATTATTTCTATTTAACATTATTTAAGTATTCATTCCTCCGAATACAACTAATCCATAAATCCTATATTATATTAATTTTAAAATTTTATTAATTTTTTGTTTTTATAAAAACCAATCCATATTTTTAGTCAAATAAACAATACTTCCTCTAGGTATAAAATTATCATTATTTAATACTTCTACTTTAGGGTCTTTTAAAAGTTTTAATTAACCATTAAATTATAGATTATGTTGATTTTTTTCCTCATAAGATAATTTTAAAGTTAAGCAATTTTTATATCTATTAAAATATGATTTTCTATGATCTTTTAGATTTATAACTATAAGTAAATTTTAAGTATTTTTAATAGAAATATATATTTATTTATTTAAATTACTTTTAGTTAAACTTGGTGCATTTATTTATCTATATTCATCTTTTCCGTCTACATAGAAAGTATTGATATAACAAATTGCTTGTTTATTTCTTATTTTATTCGAATCTAATAAAATTATGTCTGCAGGCGATATTTCTCCATGGCAGATTCTAATCACGTCTCCAACTTTAACTTATTCCCATTTTATTTTAATGGTTTTTAGATTATCTTCTTTTTACTTTTTTTTTTTTTTTTAAAAAAAAAGAAATAAAATAAAAAATAATATTTATAATAGACTATATACTGGCATTGTTTTATTTCTTCGACCTAAAGTAATGTTTTTCATAAAAAAAGAAAATCTCTATTAATCTTAATGTAATGATTTTTTGGGATTTTATTATTTTTTTTTTTTTTTTTTCTAAACGTGTTATTTTTCCCTTATTTTACCTCTCTTTATTATTTTAAGTCAACAAAAAAATATTTTTTTATTATATTTACTTAACAATTTTATTAATTAACTTATTTGTCCATTTATTTTCTTTTTTATAAAATTATTAAATTTTTAATTATATGTATTAAAATATTAAAAATTAAAGGGCATATATATATCCATCTTTTTTGAAATAATAATATTTAAATAAAAAATGTATATATTTTTTTTTAAAAAAATAAAATTAAATACTTATTATATGGGTCTAATTCAGGTTTTATTAAGACTATTAGAGTTATTATAAGATTAATTTAATTTCCGATTTTATAAAAATTAGAAATCATTATTTTTGGCAAAGACTTATAATTTTTATTTATATATTTAATTAAAAATTATTTTAATTTTTTTTTACTGAATATGATTGTGTATATATATTATTTAATTCAGCTTAATTATATGATACCAATCTTCCTTTTTTAATTCTAACTAAATAAAAAAACATTTTTTTTAATTATTTGATTTATATCTATATAAAAATAATATTGTTTCAATATTTACTGTTTGCGGAAATACTTCATCCTAAAAACAATGTATACATCTTTATTATTAATGATTGTTTAAAATCATTTATTATTTTAACTTATTTATATATATCTGTCTTTCAATTATTATAAAACAAAGAATGCTTCTTTATTATTTTGTTAAATATAATAATTTATTATTTATTTTGTTTATTATAAAAAATAATAATAATAATTAAATATTATTTAAATGATTTAATAAATATTATTATTAATAATATTGTAAAATTATTTAAATAAAAAGAATATTAATAAATTAAACACTACAAAAATACATTTTTATACTTAAAATATAAAAATATTTAAATAATATAATTATTTATTAAATTTCCTTTAATAAATTTATACATTTTTATAGTATTATATTTTATTATATATATTTTATATTAACTTTTTTTTAATATATAATTTTATTATTATGTTTTTTGTTTTTTTTTTTTGATAATTTAAATTAATTAATTTTTAAAAACAAACCGTTTTATTTTAAAATAAATTATTAATATTTATTATTTAAATAACTTAATTTAATAAATATTTAATAAATTATTATTTTAAAATCCATTTTAATTAATAATTATAAATAATAATATTTACTTTTATTTAATGAATAAAATACTAAAAAGAAAGTAAAAATGATTTATCTTAAATTAATATAAAATTATTACAAAAAGGTTTTTATTTTTTTTATTATTATTTTTAATAAATTAATATTATAAAAAAATAATCTTATTATATATAAAATATTTTTAAAAAATAAATTATTAAATATATATATATATATAACATTATTTATTGTAAATAAAAATTTAATTAAAATAAAATCTTTTTATATTTTTTATTTTAATAATGTTTATTTATTTTAAATTTAATTAAAAATGTAAGAAATAAACTAATGTAATTAAAAACAAATAATTTAATCAATTAATTCATGCTAATATGTAATTTAATACTGCTAAGATTATTAATAAATAAATTTTACTGAATTTTATTTTTGTACAATAAATGAAAATGTTTTAGTTTTAGATATATTAACAGTATTAATTTAATTTTATTTTTTCAATTAAAAAAAATAAAAAAATAAAAATAATTTTATTTAAAAAAAATAAAAAAATATGAGATTTTTGTACCTTTATTATCATTTTAAATATTAAGTTCAACCTCGGAAATATATTTATCAGCATCTTTATAAAAAATATCTAATTTTTTTAAATTCTCTTAAACTTTTACTGCAATTACTATATTAGCTTTTGGAAACGGAGCTCCTGATATATTTACAGCTTTAATAGCTGGAAAATCATAAAATGGGGGTATTAATATGATTATTGGTTCTATTTTTGGGGCTGGATTATTTGTTACAACAATTACTTTATCAAAAGTTATATAAAATGCAAAGAGAATAAAAGTATGTTTTTTAAAAAAATATTTTAATTTTATATATATATATATTTTTTTTTATATAAAGATAGATTAAAAAATATTTTTAAGAGATATTTTATTTTATATATTTGCATAATTAATAATTTTATTTTATACTTTTATTGGAAAAGTAACTTGGTATATGTCTTCTTTATTTATTTCTCTTTATATTATGTATTTTTATTTAGTTTAATTTTTACAATTAATATCTTTTTTTTTAAAAAAAAAATAAGATACATAGGAATAGCAATATTCTAAGAATAATAAATAAAAAAAGAATCATTAGCTTTAGGATTAGATAAACGTTTTTATTTTTTTAAAATAATAAATTTTTATTTATTTTATTTTTAAAGAAAAATTAGAATAAAAAATTGACATTGAAAACGAAGTTTAAAAAAAGATAAAATACGAAGAAAAAAAATAAAAGGAAAAAAATAATTAAATACTGTAAAAATATATATATATATATATATATAAAATAATTTTTATATCTAACGAAAATAGTATTTAAAATTAATTAAATATAAATAATACCGATAATATGGTAATGTAAAAAAAAAAATTAAATATGTATTTTTAATTTAATACTATAAAAAGTATGAAGAAGATGAAATTTTATCTTCTTCTTAATCATCTGTATTGAGTCTTTAGAATTTTTAAGAACTTTCATACGAATAAAACTAATAAAAAAAAAGGAGATATAAATTATAGCCAAAAAAATAAAAAAATAATATATTTTTACAACCTTAAAAGTACATTTTTAAGAAAAAATAAACCTTCATTAAAATAATTGGAATCAAATGAATATTATATAAAAGTTATTATATTTATAAAGATTACCCTTTGATTTTATTAGATTTTTAACTATTCCGCCTTGTAGTGATTAATAATGGAATAAATATAGAGCTATTTTTTGTTGTTTTTCATCTCCTTTAATTATTTTGTATTTAACACGATGTAAAATAATTTAAATGTTTTAATTAAAAAGATAAATAATATAAATATATATAAAAATTAGAGATTTAGACAATAATATTTGAAAAGTTTTTAGTTTTATATCTGATTTTGATTTTGGGTTCTTTTTTTTCTGTTTTGGTTTTTGTTTTTTGGATAATAATAAAGTTCCTAGGCATTTATGGCTTTTTTCTTTACTTGGGTTTTTGGTTTCTATTTTATATATTAAAATAGTTTCAGAAATTTTAATAGACTTTTTGAACGTAAAATTATATTTTTTTATATATATTAAAAAATATATAGTTCTTTTAAATTATTTCTAATATAAATAAAACTTTTCTTGGATTAGGAATATTAGCAGTAGGAAATTCATTATCAGGTATAATTATATTTTATTTATTTTATTTTTTATTTTAATAGATAATTATACTAATTCTTAATTATCAAAAATGGGGTATGGTATAATGGCTTTTAGTGGATGTTTTTCAGGATAAAATTTTAATTTATTGATAGGGTTTGGTTTATTAATATTTATTTAATCTTTTAAGTATTTTTATTTTATTTTTTAAAAAAAATTAAATTATAATTTATTTTTTTTGTAGATAGGATTTATACTTTTCTTTATATAAATCAGATTCCTTACATTAAAATATTGATAATGTTTTGACTTTTAGTATATTATTTTTAAATATTTTAAATTAAATTATAATTTTAATACTAGCTATAAAAAATAAGTAAATATTTTTATATATAATTTTTTGTTTATTTTCTTTATAAATTAGATTTAATTTTAAACCTCTTTAGTTTAAAAAATATTTTAATTATTATTATGCTTTTGCTATTTCTTACTGTCTAATTGTTTGCATATTATTTACTTTAGTTTGATTTTATTTATTTAAATATTCTAATGATTACATATATATAAATAATTAAAATATATATATATATAATAAGAAAATAAATAAAAAGAATAATTATTTAAATTTAATATAAATAAATATATATATATATATATATATATATATATATAATAAAGTAAATAACTCAAAAAAATTGATTTACAATAATAAATAATTATTAAGTATATTTAAAGAAAATAATAATAATTTATTTTTAATATTCAAAAATAATAATTTAATTATTTTAAAAAATTACATTTATATATTTATTTATTTTTTTTAAAAAAAAAATACAATTAAAAAAAAAATGAATTTTTAAAATATATAATCTCAATATCCTTAATAAAATTAACCAATATATGTATACAACTAAACCTAAAATTAATAAAAATAAATTAAGCCACAATAATAAATATATCCATAAACAGTATAATAAACTCAAAATATTATTCCAATTTCATAAATAATTTAAAATTCATAAACTAAAAATAAAATTTGTAAATATAAAAATATAAAAAAATTATAAAAAAAAAAATAGTAAACTCATCAAAAGGTATAACTCAATTAAAATAATATCCGTAAAAAGAAACAACAGAATAATTAATAAATAAAGAAAATAAGATAAAAAAAATCAATTTAACAAATGATATAATAAAAAGCCCATAATAGATATTAAATAAAAATAAAGAATTATAATAAAATGAATTATAAAATTAATAATAAAATAATAATAATAATAATAATAATAATAATAATAATAATAATAATAATATGAATATGAACAAGAAATAGAGGAAGATGAAGAATAAGAAAAATAAATTAGATAATAAATATAGGAATAATTAGAAGATTTTAAATAAGAATTAATTGTAAATTATGAATAAACATTAAATGAATATTCTAATGAAAATGAATAAACTTCAAAGTAAAAAATATAAATATTTATAAATGTACATATATATATATAATAAGAACCATCGATAATTTAAAAAGATATATTTAATAAAATTCTAACGACCTATAATAAATACATATAAAAATGTCTTAAATAAATGATTAAATAAATTAGGAGAATCACTTAGAAGTATAAGATTAAGAATTTATAAAATAAAAATTTATTAAAATGTAAGAAATATAAACAAAAAATCCTTTTATGGATTTAGAATAATAATAGAAAGAAGTTAAGGAAGAACTTGAAAATTTAAAGTAAAAGTTTATTAATGATATAGAATTTTAGACTAATTAAGTATTCTTAAATGTTTAATTTAAAAATGAATAAGAAAATTTTGATATAAATTAATAAATGGACTCTATTAAAAATTTTTGGGATGAAAAAATAATTAATTTTAGACAAGAAGTTGATATTTAATTAAATAAAATTGAAAATAAAATTAAAGATGTTTCTTAAGAATAAATTGTTATTTAAAATAATAATAATAATAAATAGGAAATATATGATTCATTTGAAAATTGTATTGAAGTTTTTGAAGGCGAATTAATGAAAATTAAAGCCTTAATAGACAGTAAATTGGATAAATAATAGCTAAACTAGGTAATTTAAGGGTATAAAAATATAAAAGAATGTGAATATATTGGAAAAATAAACTAAGAGTTAAATGTTTTGAAGGATTAAATATAAAAAAGTTCAATTTAAGTTGAAAAGGATGCATTTTTATTAGAAGATTAGTTAAAAAATTTCGAGAAAAATGTAAATTAGAAGCTTGAAGTATTATAGAATTAAGATAATAATCAAAATTTAATAGAGAAACTAAAAAATGGTATTGAAGAAATATAAAAGCAATACATTTTTTTATAAAAAGAGTTAAAAAACTATGAAAATAGTTAAAATAATTAAAAAAGTTTGAGTGAAATTTAATTTTTAAAAATAGAAAATGAAATATAAAATTTAGATGAAAAAAATAATTTTTTAAAAGAAAATTTTGTTAAAAAATAACTTGAAGAAAGCTGTTAAAATTTCGATTTTTAAGTAGAAGAATTAAATAAAAATATAAATACGCTTTTCGAATAAATGAATATATTTGAAACATAATTAAATGAAAATATTCAAGAATTTGATTTGAAAATAAACGGATGTTTCTAGGAATATGAAGGTCTTTTAGATGGTAAAAAAATAGACATTTTAACTTATGATGATAGAGATGATTGTGGATAATTATAAGATGTACTTTTATAATATGAAAATTTTAATAATGAAGTTAATTCTTATTTAAAAGATAATTAATTACAATAGGTTTTTATTTTAATAAAATTATATATATATTTTATATATATATATATATATATATTTTTACATATATATATTTTTTTATTTTTACATATATAATTATAATTTAAAATTATTTTTTATTATTTTTTATCATTATTTTACTTTTTAAAAAAATACTCAAATAAAAAAAACTTAGTTTATTTTTATTGAAATTTTTTTTAGTTAATAATGTTATACTAATAATTATTAAAAAAATAAAAAATTTATTTGAAATATTAATATATAATTTTATTTATAGTAAGATATAGGTATTAATTAATAAAGTAATTATTTATTAGATGCTGAAAATTTTGTTATTGATGAATATGGAAATTATGTATGTGATTAAGAAGGGTAGAGAATTTAATTAAGTTAAGAATAAGTTAATAATTTAAAATAATTTGATTAATTTGAATAATAATATTAATAATGAAAAATAAATTATTATATTA